>NW_021633583.1:0-50292 GCF_004799145.2 Neltuma alba
TAATGGGCCATAAGCGCTATTTCAGTCCATGCTTCTGTTCTTGTAATGAGATTTACCCTCTTGATTCCCCCTCCCCAAAAATTTTAAAAAATGTTTACTGGTTTATTGGAAGTATCCAAACCTGTAAAAGCAAATCAAAAGAAGACCAAATCTTAATAATCTTATAGCTTAACGGCTTCAAAAGCTCTTCTATGAGTAAGGAATTGTGGATTTGATTTTACTTATAATCTCAAGCCGTATTAGTTATCATCACTTATGGACAAGCGAGACGACACAAAGGAGGAACTGAAGTTAGTAGATTTGAATTCCCTCCAATGAATTTTTGATGCAGAGCTCAAGTGAAAAAGAAGTATAAAAGCATTGTTTCAAACTTGCGCACTGTACAATATAGGCACTGCGAGGAATCCAAATCCCAAGTTTAGAGGCTGAAGTGGAAAGAAAAAGAGAACATATTGTTTCAAACTTTGAATGGGGAAGGGTTGGGGCTAAGCAATCCAAAGAGAGGAAAGAAGAGCATAAAGGAAGTCCATTAAGCACAAGAAACCAGGACAAGTGCATTTTAGTTGCATGGAGAGTAGAGCTTGGAATTCTAAAGATAGCTTAGTACCGTAAAGAGTGCTGGCTGCTGCTGCCGGAAACACAAAAGCCGCTTCCTGCTTCGTTTTGTTTTTCACACTCCCCACCTTCTCTCCTGTTTCTCTACTTTTAATGCCTTTCTTCCCCCTCTTCCCTTCCCCATTCTCACCCTTTCGCTTCTTTTACCCATACCACCGATATACCTGGGCTCATCCTCTTGCCTAAATAAAGTAAACTATCAATTTCCTCCTATTGTTTTCAATCCAGAAAACCAAAAAAAAAAAAATCAGTTTCGGCTTGAAATTTAAAGATCCATACAACTTTTCTTAACAACAGAGTTCAGTGGGTCATGAGCACTTCATGGAACATATTCAAGATTCGCTTTTATTCTTGTAGTTTTACGGACTCAGAAAGATAACAGAGGCCTCTCTGGAATTAACCAGTCAGAACCTTGGTATTAGACACGACACCGGCTACAAAACGCTTGTTGAGTTTTTTTATATCATGTTAAAAAGAAAAAGAAAAATCTGTTTTCTCAATAGTAACTACAGAGGCACTGCTGGTTCAGTTAAGCAATGTGCAGGAGTTATTATGTCTTAAAGATATGGTACAAGGACATGTCAGAAAGTTCAGTGACCTGGCAAGCTAATAAAGTGTTCAAGAGAAGGAAGATTCGGTCTTTGTTTGGTAAAAAAGAGCACAAGGCAAATTATAGGGATGTAGGGAAACTGAATGAAAAGATGCTTGTCCTCCCTAGGATATTGTTCCAATCAACACTTTTGCTCAAACCTGTCAGAGTCGTCTAAAACAGCCTTATATATTAGCTTCTATAGCATGCTTATGATTGAGGCGAATCTAAAACTTCCCCACATCTTCTGCTCCTTGGCATTTTCATGCTTTATGCTTTCATCCTCTCAAATCCCATAGAAGATAAACTTCGGGCTTATTCTTGCAGACATGAGCAATAACACTTGACTCAAGCTACCCAGCTCCTCTCTATTTTGGCTTTAAACAAAGAAGCTTCCTTCCTCCAACATTTTCCGTTTCATAGAAGCATGAGTTACTTCACTTTCAGAGGATTGATTCTTTTATTTTGTATTGGGATTTTAGTTTCTGAGCCATACAGAGTTTGTAGCCTGACAAGCAAGAATCTTGCGTTGAGGTGGGATGAGGAGAAATCACCAGTTCCTGGAAGTTTTCGTAGCCTAAAGGATGTTGAAACAAAGGATTTGCAAACAAAGACGGAATTGGCACCTGCACCTTCAATGACGTTCGATCCTGATCAGTCAAACAAAAGAACAGCTCAAAAAGGTTCAGACCCTATTCATAACAGATGGTGACAAGCTGGTGTTGCTCTCTCTAGACTCTTACAGCCCAGATAAATAACAGGCGAGTTATATCATTCTTTGCTTAAAGGATTCTGAAGGAGGTTGGTGGGGTTTCCACGGTTTTCTTTTCCTTACAACGTGTTTACCATGAATCTATCAGCTAGCTGAAATCCATAATTGCGCTACGATAATGAGAGTGTTAGACCAATCATAGGTACCAATAGTTGGATAGTTAATGATCATGTTAGCTCTCAAATACAGAATATAGTGCATTTTTTATTTTCTTATGACAAGGCTCTCTCTTTATCTCTCTCTCTCTCTCTAGATATATATATGTATATGTTCTTGGTAGCAAGGAAAAAAAAAAAGTATGCATATGTTCTTAACTTCGTTGACATCTTTAATGATGCAGTTGCTAACATCCCTGCTCAGCAGCCAAATCACGATATAGGTTTCTCCAGGGGCTAAAAATAAGACTTTTTGTATACAAGATGATCCAAATTGATCATGACAGGCCCACAAGACAATGGCTGATGATCCTGGTTCACAAGTTTCCATTTTTCAATACCCATGTGATTTAAAAAAATGATTCAATTTTTTTATCTACTTTATCAAAACTAGAGCTACAACTGAAAAAATGAGAGCTTCAACTGAAGAACAGTTAAAATGGAGAAATGTGGCTTGAAAATATGACGAACCAAAATAATAAATGCGCCGACCTTTGAACACCTCAGTATTTCAGTCAGTCTTGACAAGAAGCTGAGATCTCTTGTATCTGTTCTTCCTGTGCAAATCAAATCGTGCAGAAGAAACCTTATGCGCAACTTCCTGCCAAATCATATTCACAGCATCCCCAGTTTGGGATGGATATTGATACTCAAAGTGCAATGTAATCTCCTTCAATCTTTCCCACATCTCAGTCCACCTCTTCTCCGTGATTGATCTTAGCAGACTCAGCAGATAGCCTTTCCTCACAGCATCCTTGGCACGGACAAAGAGGCAGAAGTCTGAGTAATCCAGGATATCTTCGAATGGTAGCTCAATTTTGTCACTAATAATCACAGGAACACAGTGGCTTGCTATGGCATCAAAGAGACGATTGGAGGATGGGGTATCCCCAGCAATGTTTAGGCAGAATTTCGATAAGGCCATCCCATAACTTGCCTCACGTATCCCTTTTCCTCGTACTGTTCCAAATGCAAAGTGGACGTCTTTCTCATCTTTGAGAAGATAATACAGTTCTTGGCGAATAATTCCTCCCTGAAGAGTTTCCGCTTAAAAATCAGATCAATTTGAAAATATGCTTACTGAGCAGATTTAAAATTAGTAAACCATAGATGATATGGATAGCAATTCGAGAAAGAACATCACTAACGCGACTAATTAAATTATTAATACTCCACCAGGGGTAGACTACGAAAAAGCAAGAAATGAAGTGACAAGGATCAAACTCTGATCACTTAGCCACGGAGGCTTTAATGTAATGTTTAAAACCACTTCAATTCAAAAAGTTAGGTTTTTAAGACCTGTCAATAGTTTTATTATAATTTCTAGCAACAGTGATGAAAACTTGTGGACCATAAAGCAAAAACTTTCCTTTTTTCCCCCATTTTTTGTCCTGTACATAAAATTACTGGCCAAAACAGGGCAAGAGAATATAACGAAAGTCTAGAAATTACTCATAACGAAATCATAATGCATTAAACTGATATAAGGAGCATGGAAAATACTCACATCTTTCCGGTATATTGCCCCTTGGAAATACAAGAGAGTAGGACGATCCTTGTATGAAAATGATCTATCTCTTGGTGTGCTACGTACGACATGTTTATACGGTGCTATAATATCTTTCTTCACATTCGCTATTTCAACAGGATACCTTCCAAAATCTGCAAGTAGAAGAATGGCAGAACCCAGCTTTCTTCTTGCATCCAGCATGCTGTTAGGATGGTGAGCTACAATGAGATGATCTTTCCCTCCTGAACGTTTCCATTCTTCCCTGCTCATAAGAAATTGTACCAACTTCTCTTGCAACATTTCATTTGCACTAACTTTCTCATCCCCTTGAATCTTAGACAGCCGGTTGTAACTCAGAGATGAGAAAAATGGAACGAAAATTACATCTGCTTGGCTTGAATTTTGCACTCTAAATGCAGTACAAGGCCTGACGACTTTTCCAGAATTTGATGATAGGAGATCGAGGGTGAGCCAGTATTCTGGACTGTGCTGTAAATTTAGTCCCCCAGGATATGATGGGACTAGTTTTGGGTCATCCACCAGTGGCCACGTTTGGTTTTCACTTCCCTTCCAACCCAACATCCCAAAGTGAAATTCAGGAGGCAAGTCATACATGAACACTCTCAAAAGTGCCCCAGTAGGATCACAGGCCATAATTCCCTGTTCTTCTATAGAGCTCAGTTTCTGGCTTGATTTGAAAACTTGACAGTCCGATTCCCCGGGCCTTTGAGCTTGAATTTTTTTGTCTCCAGAAGGGAACGGGGAGAGCATATCTTCTTCCTTCTTGGTATTGGGGTTGAAGTAAAACGATGTGTTATTGACCAGAATAAGCTCAAACACTGATCTAGGTATGAACGAATGATCTCTAAACTGAAGGAGGAAAATCGAAGACAATACCAAAAGGAACATAGAAACCACAATTACACAAAATATAAATCTTGATGGAACCACGCTCTTCGATGGAACCATGCTCTTCTCTGACATTTTTTTTCCCGACAATCAAGAAAAACAAGCTTCTGGGATTCCAACAGAGAACAAGCCAGCAAGCAGCAGAGAATAGCCAGATCACTGCCAGCGATTGAAGAGCATGAACTGATTATACAAAGCAGGAGCTTTAATTGAGGTGGGCAATCGCTTGATAGTAGAAACTCTTGAATTGCAATCCATGAAGACGAAACGGCATACCTACCGATGGCTCTTAAGCAGTTAAGCCCTCAAGGTTTAGTGACAACGATTTCTAGCAGCACAGTCACAACAAATTGCCGTATATAGCACGATGGGAAATGGTCCTTAAAGAAGCCATATATTTAGGGGGGGGGGACAAATGACCAGGAAGACCTAGGAATTGGAATTTATTCAGTCTCCATTGACGAATAATCAGAACCAGAGGCAAATGTGCACAAGCAAGTGAAGAAAGACGATGGAAAACAAGAACTTATCAGATAAAGCAGGCAAGCAACCAGCTAACAATCTCTGGAGCTACTACAATCATAGTAAAGCGTCCAAATCCTCTACAAATCGGGGAAGAGATGCACGCCGACAGCAAATCTAAGAAAATGTTTCAGGGACATCGAAGAGAACAGAAGTAAACATCAGTATGGCGGGACAGAGAACGAGAAGACAAAAACGCTTAAACTTTGCATCTGGGTATTCGGTAATTAATCACCAGACGAAGTGGCCAGTGGGTGAGCGGTAACTCGCTGGCAGAGTATACATCATCGTCAGTTTCGACCACGCGCCTCCATGGTTGTGCTCTGAGACAAGACAAGGTAAGAGGAAAGGAATTGACTTTTCTGACAAAGTTGCAGGCCCATGGATGACTCAGCTGCTCATACTTCTATATTCAACGCGTTCCGTGGGAAGTGAGACCAAAAAAACATTAAATAATTAAATAATTTAATAACGGATTTAAGCTCATTCTCTTCCCTCACTTTCTTATTTACTGAGATTTCCCAAAGTTTGATTATAAAAAAATGATTATTAAGTCGCAATATAAGTAATGATCATCCCGCCATAAAACTAACTTAAAGAGTTAATGAAAAAAAACTAAAAAAGAATGCTTAAATAACTAATTCTGTTCATGAATTAGTTATTTTCACTTATGTATGTAAGAGTAATATTTTCAAAGTGCATAAAATCCTGTTTTTGTTGGGAACAGAATGGGATTAGGTTTTCTGCCACGAAGAGACAATAGCACAAAAAAAAAAGTTTGAATTTTGATACTTCTCCTGTTTTTAATACAGGACTTAATTGTTGATTTGATTTTACTTCTAAATATAAGACTTATTTCTCATATTTATCAGTTTTTTCTAAATTACTTCTATAGATACTCCCTCAATTATAATCAAATAGAAGAGGAAAAGTAAATATTAAGGAAGATGATTAAGATATTTTAAGAAAAACATGTTATATTTCTTATAATTAACTAATTTATTTAATTTTTTTAATCTAATCAGATTAGTTAAATAGGTCTTATAATAAAGATTGGAGGAGTATTATTTACAATAATGCTGTTGAGGGGAAAGACGGAAAGTCAAATGTGTTGATTTGCCAGATTAAGGAATGCGCGTGAATTGTGAAAAAGATAATCTTCCAAAATAGTTTCCCTGAATGGCGAGGGAGTCAGATTGGCAACATCAACATAGAGATTAGATATCAACCCCTTCATTAGTTTATTTTATTTTGGGTAAATGGCCAACTCCTATTGATATTTGTTCCTATAAATAAATGGGCTTTCATCAATAAATAGTAAAGTGAGTATGAAGCCCTGAGGGAAAAAAAGGGAGAGCGAGCATGAGGGATTGAAGCCTTTCCTCTTTTGCAGTTTGTATTCTTGTCTTTATGGGCCCACATCGTTTATATTATTTTTATATGAAACCCGATTCTTTTTCTTCTCGTTATCTGATATAATGGGCCATCCGCTGGGATCAAGATCAATACACCAGTGGTATGGGACCATTGTTTTTTTAATGGTTTTGGACTTATGGGTTGTGGGATTTGACATTTTTTTAAATCCACGTACCCCCTCAACGGAAAGCATACTTTGGAACTTCCTTTTTTTTTTTTGGGCCAGGTGAGAACTTTGAGTTTCGCCCGACGGCCATATCATATTCTTACTCCAGTTTTAAATATATAAATTAAATAATTAATTTATAAAAATGGATTAAATTACCTTTTTTATATGATAAAATTTAGGGAAAAAGACTGAAAAACCACCTTGAAATTGTGAAATCAGAATTTAGGCACCTAACACTTCAAAATGATAGAAAATGAAATAAAATTAAATTGAAAATTTGAAATTAAAGAGAAATAACAAAAATACCCTTTAAAAAAAAAGGTTCAACCTTTTGCCGACAGTCAACGCCAACCATCGACGTGGTGCCTGCCGGCAGGAGTTTTTTTTGCCAATGAAAATTATCTGACAAAGGTGCTGGGAGTGAGATTTTAAATAACCCAAATCCTTATTTTGGTAATTTATACCTTATCATTAATTAAAAATACTTTTTGGTTATTTTTTATTTTTATGTAGATCATGGGAAAAAAAATTCTTCCTGAATCAATTACCATCATATTTCACATGTTATACATCAGGGAAAAAATATATTGTTAATTCTAGTTCAAGATTTGTTATTTTACAATCAAAACTTGTTATTTCTAGATGAAATGTTATCATTTTTAATTAATTCACTTATTATTTTATATATTATATATCAGCAAAAAAATGTGTTGCTAATCTTAACTCAAAACTTATTAATTTATAATCATGACTTGTTATTCTTAGATTAATTGTTGTCGCATTTGCAAGTCAAAGTAAAAGAGTTAATTTTTTTTGTTCACATTATCATGTTAAGAATTATTAATGGCCCAATAGTTACTTTTTTTTGTAAAACCCAAATGACCATCGGGTGATAAGATCAAATCCCACCCCACTACTTTCCTAAATAGCAACTCCTCAAAAAAAAAAAAAAGGAACTCTTGTTGGTAGCCACCATATCAGCAGCCAACATCGGCATCAGCAGTGGTAGGCAATAGCTGACACGGTGCCGGTAAGGGGTTGAACCATTTTTTATGAGAAAATAAATAAGCATTTTGTCTTTTTTTTATAATTTCAAATTTTCAATTTTATTTTATTTCATTTTCTGCCATTTTGAAGTGTTAGATGCTGAATTAGGATTTCACAATTTCAATGTTCTTTTTCTGTATTTTTTCCTTGAAGTCAAACACATGCATGCCAATATATCAATATTAGACTCAAATCAAGATTTTATCAAAACATAATAGGTGATGTTGTCATTAGACAGCTCACAGCTAGCCATTGCCCATTGACAATTAATTTAGTCAGTTATATTATAAAAAATATGTATTGTTTTTCTTAAAATAATTGTTGATTAACCTTTTTTTACCCTTACATTATGGTTAGCTTAGGGCATTATGAAAGATGACGTTATGTAGCATGCATTAAAAGGATGTTTGGATGTAAACCAAACTATAATTTTAAAAGTGTTTTTACAGTATATAAAATAATGATGCAGAAGAGCTTGTCTCATTTTACAAAAAAAATGCTTTTCAAAATTACCTTTTCATATTACCTAACGCCCCCTAAAATCTCGGTTTCCTCATTGGCTCTTACGAACCTACAATATCGGTTATTCCACCGAGAGCAATAAAAGCGGGGGAAAATACTCTAGTGGATTATGTTTTCCTAATTCACCGACAAATTATTATTCTTATCTTATATTAAAATCAAAATTTATCTACGATTAAAATTTAATATTTGAATCATTTAAATATAAAATGAACTATCCATATAATTTTTAAAAATAATCTTCTGCCAGTTTTTCTTCAGATTTTGCCATTAATGATATATATACTTTCCTTACTTTGCACGAAGTTTAACATGAGATTTAAAAATTTATAATGTGACTTGTAAATAGTACACTTTTATTACAAATTTTATTAGTAGCATCTTATATTAATATTGAAGTTGATGAGGTTCTTCTCAAGGGAAAAAATCTCTTGGATGTGTTGGATTTCAAATTTTTTAATTAAACTAGAAGCGGTTAGGAAAAATAAAACAAATAAACCAAAGAGCACCAACACCAACAGTTAAGGGAAAAAACAGGGAAATCGATTTAGATTTTATACTCCTCCGGTCCTAAATATAAGACTTATTTTATAGTGTAATTTTTACTACAAAATGAGTCTTATATTTAGAACCAGAGTAATATTATATTATAAAATATACCATCTTGATCTTTTTTAGTCGTCACTTGTAGGAGGGGATTTAGGTCCTTTTTATTTGTCACTTGTACTTTTTTTTAATGTTTTATTTTCAATTCTGTCCCTATTAATTAATAGAGAGACAAATGTAAAAGTAAAGAGAGAAGGAATAAATAAGAAAAAAATATTAGCATTTAATAGAGGTAAAAATAAAAAAGATATTATGTGTTTAATGATCTCTTTGGTATTGTCCGATTTATGAATCACTTCTAATATATTTTACATAGATTAAAAAAAACTTTAAATTTCATTAACTCTCATTTAAAATTCAATAATTTTTCAACTTTATCTCTATTTAATATATATTATACTTCATATAAACAAAATCAACACAATAATAAATAAAGAGTAAAATTTTATATTTATATAAAAAAAAATTTCAATACCCTATAAATAAAATTAGAGGAGGCTGTGAGTTAACCATGTCCATTGTGTATGAAATTTGGGCCAATCACCTTGTTGCAGCCCAAAACAATCAGCCCGTTCTTTACAACAAATCACGGGTAGTTTTGGAAGTAGTGCTTGGCGTCAATCAAACCCTCGTCACCAACAAGTGTTGGTCCAAGTAGAAGGGATTTAAATACCTTAAACATCATATCATAGGTTTAATTCTTAAGATAGTGTGTATGAAAAAAATACTGTTGGAAGGGGTTCCCGCTACGACGCCTGACAGTATTATGAGAGATTAGTTTCCTTACTGTTCGGATGAGAGGATACTCTGGGCAACTAAAAAAAAACCTCGTCACTTTACTACACATAAAGAAAGACAGAAAGTACTGGTTGCTGCCGCCGGCAACACAAAAGCCACTTCTTGCTTTGTTTTGTTTTTCTGATTCCCCCTTCCTTCTCTCCCATTTCTCTACTCTTAATCAGCCAAATGAACACCTGTGACGAACGTTCAAACAACATTCTTGCTTCACTAAGTAGTATATTTAATTTGTTCCAAATATATACTGAGTGATAGATATTGCATGAAAGGTGAGAATCATACACCCAAACCACAACTTATGCATTGTTCGCATTAACGTCCGTAAAAAATGACTTTTTATCCCAACAGATTTTTAAAAAGTGAAGTTAACATGAAAAGAACAGAACCAAGATGCAGGTGCTGATGAGCACCACCGGAAAAACTCCCCGATCCTCCATCATCTCCGTCACTCCCTCTTCCATTCTCTTATCTGCCTCTGCCAATAAATTCTTACTTTGGAAGATGCAGTCAGAGCCTTCTCTCAGTTTTTATTTTTCTTTATTGGTGATTTTTGGGGTCCACACACGCACATATATAACCAGAAGCAAAGTTGGCAAGCAAAGAAGATCCTATACATGCGCGAAGGGGATGGGGAAGCAACTGTATACAATGGCGCCACGTGGAGCTTAGTTAGAAATAATTTTTTGACACGTAAGATGAGTTATAAATGACAAGAATAATATAAAAATTGAAAAGACAAGAAACTGAGTCGCACTAAATTATGGTCGAAAAATATAGTCATGTGTGAATTAAAAGTTGAAAGACTAAAATTAATTTGCCCGGTAAAAAAATGTAAAATGAGAATATTCAACTTGCAATAGATAAATAATTTCTTATGAATGTTAACTGTTCTTATTCCTTATTTTAAATCAATTACATAAAAATAAAATAATAAATAAATCAGTTTTTAAGTCTTATACTATACCAAGTCCTTTAAAGCCAACAGAAAAAGCGACTTCCGTTTCATGACTCCTCCACGGTCTCCCCCCTTCCATATTCAACCAGGCTTAAGCCCAGAGACCTAAAGTAAAACAGGCCAAGAGCCACGTGAAAGATCCATCTCTCCCTCTTCACTAATTCACTTCCTCTCCCTTGGCTTTAACTTATTTCATCCCACGAGCACACATAAGTTCAAAGGAACCCCACTGCCCGGGAACACTCAGCAAATTTTATTTTAATTTTCTTAAAATGTACTGTGATTGGCTTCTTTTTTTTAACGTTAAATTCTGGTTAGCTTAGTGCATACGAAAGGCGACGTTATGCAGTATATATTAAAATCTCGGTTCCTTCATTGGTTTTCATGAACCTGCAGTCTCGGTTATTCCACCGACAGCACCAAAAGCGGGGGGAAATACTCAAGTGGATTATGTTTTCCTAATTCACCAACAAACTAGTATTCTTATCTTATATTAAAATCAAAATTTATCTACAGTTAAAATTTAATATTTGAATCTTTTAAACATAAAATGAACCGTTCACATAATTTTTAAATTTAATCTTGTGCCAGGATAAGAAATGAGAACATATTTATGTTAGTCACTTGTTATTGAAATTTCTCCATGATTAAGTTTTTTAAGGCCTCAAAATAAATCTCTCTATAAAAAATTTCAAATCCCGCGAATCATAACCATTAGAAAAAAATGGACCATTACCACGATCGTATTTATGCTCACTTGTGTTTCACGGTAAAACTACAAAAGAAAAGAATCGGGTTACATGTAAAAATGACAGAAACGATGTGGGCCCAAAATGGAAAAGAATGAAAACTACAAAAGAGGAAAGGCTTCAGCTTCAAGGCTTTGTGCTCACTTTATGTTTCATGGTGGGAACAAATATCAACGAAAATTGGCCATTCACTCATAACAAAATGAAACAACGAAGGGGTTAATCTGTAATCTCCACGTTGATGATGCCAATCTCACTCACTCATTCACAAATCACGCACAATCCCTAATCAGTCAAATCAACACATTTGGCTTTCACCTCAACTACATTATTATTGTAGACAGTCCCAAAATTCAAACTTTTTCTTTTGGTTATTGTCTCTTGGTGGCAGAAAACCTGATCCCATTTTATTCCAGACGAAAAAGGAGGATTTTCTGCACTTTGAAAAAATTACTCTTACCCAGATAAGTGAAAATAACTAAGCCGTGAACAAAACTAATTATTTAAGCTTTTTTTTTTTTTGGGAGGAGGATGAAAGCGAGGACCGTAATTATGCACTACATGCATCATTGTTATATTAATAGTGAAAGTAGTAATTAAGAAATTAAATAAATATAATATGGAGAAGTGAGTTTTCTCATTTCTTTAAATGATTCCCTCCTCAAAATTCATAATCGTGTATATATATATATATATATATGTGTATGTAGGTAGGTATAGGAGAATGAATATAAATCCTTCGTTCCTAGAAAATTAATAACTTTTGACTCTATTGAAAGATATGTGCGCAATACGTTTAATCTTCCATCTCAAAACAGTTCGAACACACACATAAGAGGAAGCAAAATTATCAACAAAAATGTAATCAAATGATGAAAATTATACTACCTCCGATCCTAATTATAAGAGCCAGTTGACTAATTTGAGGAGATTAAGGAAGTAAGTTGAGTTAGTTATTTGTCCTAAATAGGTGTTGTTTTTCTTAAAATATCCTTACTAATCAAGTGTATTAACTAGAACTATCATTGTTAGAAGGGCTACTTTGAAAAAAAATGTATAAATACGAGAGACAAAATGGATTAGGGTTTTATATTTAGGACCAAAATAAAAATGAAACAGGATCTTATAGTAAAGACCGGAGGTAGTATATCATTAATCTATATAGTCACTTAAAAATTTGAACTGTCCCTTAAAAGTTGCTACCTAAGAACTCAAGCACGTGATGCATCAATAGCGCAAAAGATTATTTCTCTGCAAAATTTATATAATGCATAAGATTTCCATTTTTTTGGTCAAGAAATTTAATTGTCTTCGCGTGTATTTGGGAAGACTCAAGCATTCAAGGCCCAAGAAAATGCATTTTTTGCGTTTTTGTTTTCACGAAACAGTGCTCCCATAATATTCAGGTTGTGTCGGTGCAATAATAATATTCTGGATCGGACCTTTCCTTACGGGTATAAAATGTCTCCTCTTCCCACAAATTTTTGTTATGCGGGGATAGCCTCGAGCAAGGTCTCTGGAACACCGCTGCCTTCATTCAGCACGATCACATTCCCGTTAGAATCGACGTCCACTATAACAGAATCACCCTCTTTAGTCTCCCCAGCAAGCATCTTCTCTGCCATGTTGTCCTCCAAAAGTCGCATTATGGCTCTTCTTAAAGCCCTAGCTCCATAGCTGGGATCATAACCTTCCCGGACCACTCTATCCTTAAATCTTTCTGTGACGTGAAGTCCAATATCTTTGGCTTTTAATCTGTCAAAGACTTCCTTTAGCATTATGTCAACAATCTCCTTCACCTCCATCCTCGTGAGTTGCCTGAAAACAATGATTTCATCTAACCTATTCAAAAACTCCGGCCGAAAGTATTGTTTCATTTCCTCAGTCACCACATTCTTGATATGGTTGTAACTGTTGTCCTTCTCATCATAGTCAAGGTCAAATCCTATCCGACGGCCACCTTTCTCAATCACACTGCTTCCTATGTTTGAGGTCATTATAAGAAGCGTATTCTTGAAGCACACGGTTCTACCCTTACTGTCCGTTAGCCTTCCGTCTTCGAGAATTTGAAGCATCATGTTGAATACATCAGGATGAGCTTTCTCAATTTCATCAAAGAGGACAACGTTATAGGGTCGACGCCGAACTGCCTCAGTCAACTGACCACCTTCGGTGTAACCCACATATCCCGGAGGGGAACCAATAAGCTTGGAGATAGTGTGCTTTTCCATAAATTCACTCATGTCAAGCCGAATCATGGCTTCCTCAGAGCCAAAGTGGTATGTGGCCAATGCTTTTGCCAGCTCAGACTTCCCCACCCCAGTTGGACCAGAAAATACGAAGCTGGCAATTGGGCGATTAGGATCCTTTAACCCAACCCGAGCTCGGCGTATCGCTCGGCTAACGGCCTTCACGGCTTCATCCTGACCAATGACCCTCTTGTGTAGGGTCTCTTCCATCTTAAGGAGGCGATCAGACTCATTTGTTGAGACTTTCTCAACAGGAATACCAGTCCAAGATGAGACGATGTTTTGAATGTCAGCTTCAGTAACAACTAGACCTCCATCTCCGGTCTCGCTCTCAGGCTTGCTCATCCCCTTGCCTTTCTCTGTAAGTGCTGAGATTTGTACCTTAAGATCCATTTCTCCGTCTCGTAGCTCTCCTGGCTGCTGGGAGAAATTCATGTCCCGTCAGTCCATCAATTAATGACTAAACAAGATTCCAAATAATTAGGAGATAAAGTCACTCAATTAAAACAAGAAAAATGTTGACGCTATTGTACTCTTAAGTTATTATGAAACTAAATAAGTTGCTTAAGAATTTTAAAGAAAATCATCATTCTCTTCTATGAGAAAGCCAAACATTGTCTCCCTGAAAACGTCGGTTTTGCACCAAAACCATACAAGTAATCTTAAATGAAAAGGCTTTGCCTTTTCAAAGTCTTGGTCGTGGACTGTTTCTTCCTCCTTCACAATCTGCTCGACCGTCTTGTCGGGCCCTCTGGATTCTTTTTCAGATAACTAGAATGACATAAATTCAGCTCAAGTAACACAAAACTGATCAACAGAAGAACTTCAACCTAGGGTTAAGATACGCAAGATACCTGTGCACGTCGATTTTGAACTCGTGATCCAGCTTCATCAACCAAATCTATAGCTTTGTCCGGTAGAAATCGATCGCTGCAGGGAACAAAATTATTTAGAAACCATGAATACCTCGGTTAAAGTACACGGCAAGAAGAAAATAATAGGGTTCAAGATGCATCTAATTAATCTAAAGATACTGACAATTACATTAGAGATGACATTTTAAGAAAGGAAATAGGACTATTAACATCCTTCATTCCACCATCCTTCATTCCAGGCTTAACGTGCAACCCTATATGCTCCATTGAAAAAGAAAAGAAAATAAAAGAATGAAAGGGGGGAAAAAAATCACAAGAAAGAAAGAAGGAAAAAATAGATTGCAATAAACCTGATATACTGGTATGACAGCTGAGCAGCAGCTACAAGGGCTTCATCAGTGTACCGGACTTTGTGATGAATCTCAAAACGTTCTCTAAGTCCTTTCAAAATTTGTGTTGTCTCATCCACAGTTGGCTCTGGTACTTTAACTGGTTGGAATCGCCTCTCTAATGCTGGATCTTTTTCAATGTGTTTCGTGTATTCATCCAGAGTTGTGGCTCCTATGCACTGTACATGATTAGGCATATATACTTGTTTAGCCTAACTTCAATAGAAACAGCAGTATCTGTATTTAGTTAACCTCTCTTCATGGTCAATTCGGCAAAGGCTTGCCAAGAACTCCGTTAGCAGTTGGTCTCTAACTTGATCATTTGGCAATCTAAGATTAGAACTCTTTTGGATTCATATTCCAATCCTCAATGTTGGTTATTACTTATTCATGTCAAAAAAAACAATTACTTATTAATTTTGACTACGTGCCAGCAATAATCGCAATTTTCCATGAGAATTGGCAATTGATAACTGACCTAAAGCAGCCTTTTCTGATGTTCAATAATGGTTTCAATTTAAAGCACGCTAATAATATCCCACAACGACCCAAAAAAAAAAAAAAAAGACAAAAAGATTAAGCATTCCTTGTGTAAATTATGGACATACTATAGGTGGTGAAGACCTATAACCAGCAATGCATAAAAGAGCAAAACTACCCGCGTTTTCATTAGACATGACTGTTCATTCACATACATTCAATATTATATCCATTTTGTACAACCCAATAATAAATATTACCTGTAGTTCACCTCTTGCAAGAGCTGATTTTAATAGATTTGCGGCATCAATTGCTCCTTCAGCTGCTCCAGCTCCAATTAGAGTGTGCACTTCATCAATGAAAAGTATTATCCCACCACTTTGTTTGATTTCCTCCATTAGATTTTTCAATCTCTCCTCAAATTCTCCACGATATTTAGTTCCAGCAATAAGTCGACACATATCAATGCTTATAACCTTAATTATTCAGAAGAAAGTAATCTATTACAAAACAATGGGAAAGACACCAAGACATAACTAACAACCTATTAAAAAATTAGACATAATAGATCACTATTATCTGGCAATTAGGATAGATCTTCTCGGCCATGCATGTTTTATATCAGCAAGATTGACAATATAACAATGACAAAAAAACTGCCTTGGAACTTCTGTTCATTTAACAAAGACGGTCTATGCCAAATATAATTGAAAAGCAAGATCTTGCACATGATTCAAGTTTCAAACTCCTCAAAATCTTGCGACCTATAATTAGCCCTTAACATAGATGAAAGTGTTTCTAACCTGCTTCCCCTCTATAGTTTCAGGTACATCACCACTTGCTATCCGATGAGCAAGACCCTCAACGATAGCTGTCTTCCCAACACCAGCTTCTCCGATTAGACACGGATTATTTTTTCTGTAACGGCCTAAAATTTGAGTTACACGTTCAATTTGTTGCTGCCTGCCAACAGCAGGATTCAGTTCTCCCTGCAAAGGAGGGAATAATAAAGCCTATGTACACAGTGGCACAACACATCATCAGTCATCAATAAATACAAACTTTCAATTATACCTCTTCTGCTAGCTTGGTCAAATTGGTACCATATTCCTCCAAAGCTGACGTTTTATTCCCACTGCTTCTTGGGCTCACAGTGGCAGTGACACTGCCAGCTCTCTCACCAATCATGCGAATAACCTGTGCCCATGAACTAAAATTTAATAACTAATAACATACAAGTTAAGATAATCAACAAAAAACACAGAATGCAAGGGAACTAGCCTGAGCGCGAATAAGAGTTTGTCTAGCACCCAGGTTATCAAGAACACATGCTGCAACACAATCGCTCTCACGGAGGAGGCCCAAAAGCAAATGCTCAGATCCAATATAATAGTGTCCTGAAATACTCATCAGATCCAAATATAATCTTCATCATCAAATTGGTCACTCATGGGAATACAAAAGCTCCAACTCACTTAAATGGCTCACTTAAAACTGGAATGAAAATGATGAAGATATTATGCGCTTTGTAATTTGATGGCATGAAAGATAGATAAAGGTATTGACAAATTACCAAGTTGGCGGGCTTCTTCAAGTGAGAGTTCCAATACATGCTTTGCTTGAGGTGTGAATGGAATTTCAACATCAACAAATCCAGTACCCTTTCCAATTATCTTCTCCACTTCCGCACGTGCATCTTTAAGCTTAATCCCCATAGACTTTAGAACCTTAGCAGCAATACCAGTGCCTTCGCCAATAAGACCCAATAGAATCAGCTCCGTTCCAACAAAATTTTGACCAAGACGTCGCGCTTCGTCCTGTGCTAGCATAATTACTTTGATTGCTTTCTCTGTGTAACGCTCAAACATGGCTTTAGGTACAAATCTGTTGGCTCTTCCTCGTCTAGAAGAAGTTGCAATTGACATCTTGGAATAAAAATCCTGTAGAGGTCTCAGCATTGTGTTTGGGTCCAAAGGATTAACACGTCGGAGTCCTGAGAAACCAGACATTCTTAAACTAGATGTTGGTAAAGTGCGACACATCATTTTCACTGATCTTGGTGATTTTCCAGATCCCTTGTGCTGATGAACATTCCTTTGCCAGGCCACTAGACCAGGGACGTGAGTTGACTGAGCCAAAAGCCTGGACATGATTTCTGAATAGCTGGCTGCAATGATTTGTTAATGGGGCGTGTTAGCCAGCAAGGAACACTCTTGGTTTCAAATATGAATAAGATGGGGGAGGACATCGAGGAAAGATAAAAATAATAATAATAATAATTAAGTAAAAGTTTTAATCTCACTTCTTGAATTTTATAAATATTAAAATTTTTCTTCCCCTATATTCCTCTACCAAACGGATCCTAGGGCAAAAGACATTATTAGCCTTAGCGAAAAATAAAATGAAATTAGAATGTCATGCCAGGATACTACAAAACTAAACTACTCCCAGTATTTATAGACTTCTTTTCCTTCTAACTAAAGGAGTAATACAAAGAAATAAAAACTTTCTACCGCCAGTTCTAATTTCAAAGCAATAAAGAACAGTTATAGTGAGTGGAATGAGCGTCAGGTAAAAAGTTCCTGTATATGTGTGTGTTGTGTTAGCTTATACTACTAGATAATTATAAAAGAGCTACTCCAAAACTTAAGATAGACCTTAATAATATTATGGCTAATTCCCCAGGAAGAACACAAAGTGTTGAATATTTTTTAAAAAAAAAAAAACAGAGAGAGAAACTCACTAGAAAGGATGTGGCCCCAAAATACAAGACGCAAGGATAGGACAGGAAAGACAAGATTCACAGCACACGCAGATAATATTATATTGACGTACAAATAAGAAGACAAGAAGCTGAGAGGCAGGGAGCAAAAGGAAGGAAAAAGCGAAGAAAGGCAAGAGAGAAGAAGGAAGAGAGAGAGGAGCGGAGTACCAGCGACTGCGTGTGACTGAAGGGCGTGGGAGCGGCGCGAGTGCGTGCGAAAAAGGAAATTTCCCTTTTTTTCCTTTTATAATTAGACTATTAAAAAAATAATCTTCTAATTGGTGTAAAGCCAATTTAATTAATTTATCATATTAAATAAATTAGGTAACTTAACTAATTATAATAAATAAGATATATTTTTCCCAAAACACATTGATCATGTTCCTTGATTCTCTCTTTTCCTTTCTTGTTTGAAGAATTATCAATATGTGTAATTTTAAAAAAAATTAATAAATATAAAAATATGTTTTATATTTATGATCAAAATTAGCTCTTCAATTAAGTCATACATAAAAGACCTGAAGAGTGTATTTTTATTTTAATAGCATATTAGATATTTTATAAGAATAAAATTTTAATATATGTATTTTAAAAGTTATCTATATATTAAAACTTGATTAGATACATATGATACCTCAATGATTCGGACATGTAAAAGTTTTTTTAGTTATCATTTACCTCCCATAATCTCATTCAACCGTGTGCTATTATTTCATCTAATATAAATTTTAAAACATTTCTTACAAATTTTCTTGCCTAGTTTGACTTCTCTGTCTGCTTTTTAATTTCTCTCTTACTTGTGCATTGCTCATCTTTTATTTATAGATATTTTAGATCTGTATATTTTTATCTGCATTAGGAAGAGAGATTTAGAAAATCCTAGTTGAGAGATTATCCAAATCCTTTTAGAGATATTAATACTTTCTTTAATTTGTTGAGAAATTTGGATAATATCCCAGAAAATCTCAAAATGCTGTTGACCCAAACCAAACATGATTTTTCATTACGGATTTGCATCAGCACATGTAGCCAAACGAGGCCTAGAGGGATTGAACGTATTTTTTGAGGATAATATTGCCCTACTATCCACATCAAACCATTAATAAAGGAGTAACGTTGCATTGGTTTTAAAAAATTATGCTTTATATTGCTTCATACTTTGTTTTAGAATCCTTACAAAAATGCGCTTTAACATGAAGTATGACAAAATCGTTACAACATGGTCCACTCAAACTCCACATAAGTTCTCAGGTCAAAAAATAAAAAAATATGGCACTTTTTGCGACTAAAAGGATATAAATTGAGCACGTGGCAAGGATGTGGCCAAGCATCATGCAAGAAATAACACTAAAATATACTTTAATAATAAAAAATCCAAACAACCCACATCTCTGTCGTTTGCCAACCTGACCTGACAGCTGGCCCAAAAAAGGGCAAAAACAAAACACAACAAAATCTGAGCGCCACTTCCCTTCCTCCCGGGATACGACATTGTTCCTCTGATAACTGTGCCTTTAGAATTTAAAGTCTCTTTTACCGCCCAAAAATATTTATGCATGTAATATTTTTAATCCACGGGCATGAAAAATACTTTTAAAAAGACAGCCCGTCAGTCAGCCCCTAATTTGATACATATTATGATTTCCATCTAAAACTGAATAGTCCCTCCTGATATTTGACTTCCCCCCCTTTTCTTTTATCATTTTTTTGATTTTATATTCATATTTATATTCTAGTGTTATTTCTAAATTTTGTTACTTTTCCCCCTCTTTTCAAATTATTTACATAAAATAGTGCGCCGTTGCCATGATATTAGTGAGTCTTAACTGATGAGCAAAAGTGAATGTTGGAGGCGAAGACAGTTTTTAACAGGATAAGAAAACTCAGATTATGAAGCTAAAATTACAAGTGAGAAAATATCTTGAAATAATTTAACAAAACAATTACAAGAAATCTTGTTTTTTTTTTCCGGTCAAAACAAATCAAAAAACAAGCCATAAAACAAAGAGAGATCCTAAAGGATCTTTAACGTGCGCGGGCTATAATGGGCCAATGAATGGCCCATCCCGGCCCATGATCCAATAACAAAGTTCGACGGGACCAATAAATGGTTTAGTATTTCGGTTTTTACATGAATAAATTATTCTCCAGTCGTAAATTATTCAAGTTTCACATCATAAAAATGATAATTATTCATAATTGCAAACGTCAATCAGACCTTCCCCCCCCCTTTAAAGGTACGAAAGCAGAACTAGACCCATACAGGACATGTTTGAATCATATGGCGGAAAAGGGAAGTTGTGAATATATGTTTGAACCAACTGGAACATTCAGGTAAAAAAAAATAACCAACTGGAATATTATATACGGGCTCATCCTATGCAAGACTTAGTATTCAAAATTAAAGTTGTGAATATACTCCTCCGGTCCTAATTATAAGATCCAATTGACTTATTTGAGGAGATTAAGGAAGTAAGTTAAGTTAGTTATTTATAATAAATAAGTGTTGTTATTCTTAAAATATCCTTGCTAATTAAGTATATTGGCTAAAACTATCATTATTAGAAGGATTATCTTGGAAAAAATGCATAAATATAAGAGAAAAAATGGATTGGGTCTTATAATTAGGACCAAATAAAAAGTCAAATTGGATCTTATAATAAGGACCGGAGGAGTATGTTTGATTGTATGCAACTGTACTTATATGCACCAATGCGTGTTCCTACGTCAAGAAAACATGCGATTTGTGAGTCTGTGCTTCGTCCCATGTAACCGCACTCGAATGTTCCCTTGCGAAGAAAAGCGCGTGTGTTCCAGACGCTTGTTCCTATTTCTCCAGTGCATTCCTCGCCTGGTCGTCAAACACAGGCGTCAACATCCTCGTCCAAGCTGTGTCTTCAAAATCAGTGTACTCTGCAAGTGTCACGCCCGCAACGCACTGGAGATCGGAAGAACCATCAGATGATGTTTGTGAATTAACATTTAGAAGTCAAAACTCAAAAGGTTCAATCGGAAAAAATCAAAAAGGCTCACCTGAAATCCATCCCTTCCAATAGCACTCCGCATTATAGGAAAAACATATGCGCCTTGACCGGAATGGAGAAGCGTCGGGAAGTCAGGGACATATAGAATCGAGCCTCCTGCATAAAAAGTAAATGACAAGACAACTCAAAATGTTCGGATTGAACCATGGTTATGCATTTCACCTGCTGTCACACTTTTAATCAGCTCAGGGAGGACTTCTTGTAATCCTCCCCTCTTCTTTGCCTTAGCCATGAATAATGGTGTGTCCAGGCAGAGGAGACGTGTTCCCTGTAAAAACAGAGGGAGACAATGTGTTAGTAAAAAACGAATTATCTCGATCTCCTAGTCATGGGAGATGATTGTTTACCGAGGGGAGATGAGATTCTCCCCTAACCAGGGCGAATGCCATGGCCTCCGTTACAGGCACTCCTTCGTCCCCCACGAGCATCACACTGTTCTTCTTTCTGCGGCCTAAAATCAGCAGCGCTTCCATAGCCTCACGCTCATGGCCCGTCCGCGGATCCGTCAGTCCTAAGTCTGCTCGGGCCGTGAGGTCTACGGCAACATGTTCGCCTGCAGCCTCTGCGTTTCTTTTTGTTTTTAAAAAAAAAAAGATTACGCACAGTTAGATTGACAAAATAGAGAGTGAGCCGGCAACAAATTTACAGACAAGGCAAAGAAACTCTCACTGTTTTCTAGTGGCAGACAAGGCTGGCGAGACTATAGCAGCAGTTTGGTATGAGATCAGAACGCTGACCATAAGAAATCAACCAAACAGATTCAACAAAGCCAGGGGAAAAAAAAACAGAGACAGTATGAGCAAGCACAGAGAAGTAATTACCGCTCCCTGGTGACAGATGAGGCCGATGAGATTGCTCTAACAGGAAGAGTGCGGCTGGAGATCAAAACAATGAGGCATAGAAATTGAACAACATCCAGATATTCAACGAAACAAAAAAAAAAAGGAGGAGGAAAACAGAAAACAGAGAGGCCGAGAGGGATCACCGCTTTCTAGTTGCGGAAATGGCAGGAATGAGGGAAGGCGCCATTGCTAAAGCCATGGTCATCGTGCAGAATGAGGAGGGAGGAATATGAACGATACTGAGCAGGTCGGAGGAGGGGGTGAGAGAGTCAGTTATGGTGCAGTAATTGTTAGGGGCAACGATACTGTTATATAGGGAGGGTGTCATGAAAAAATGGCGCGCTTCATTTTGAAATGGTCACCGGACCGTTCGGTTGTGAGTCTGCTGTGAAGAAAAATGGCGCGCGAAGGATGCTGTGAAGAAAGGCTATCTGCTGAGTCTGCTAAGATCAATCACGGAGAAGAGGTGGACTAAGATGAATGATGTAATAATCCTTTTCATGAACAGCTCTGAACATAATTTAGCTTGCAATGAACCAACACTTAATGATATGTATATGAAGTAGTTCATCTTTTCCCTTCATAACCACAATATTTGAAGTCTCAGAGAGAAGTTTGAGATTGATGGATTATGTGCTGTGTGGAAAGTATCCAGGGGCATTTCTGGAAACGATATTTGCTGGCTTAACCAGCGTTCAGATTTAGTGCAACATACCTGGTTTTGGTCTTCTTTCACATTTCTAACTTCCAACTATATTTTAACCTATACTATATGTACAGTGGAGTATAATTTCCTTTTCTGATATAGGTTGGATTAGTGGGAAAGCAACTAAAAGTTTTTTTTGATACACTAGCAGCTACAAATTTACAAAGAACAAAATGGCGGAGATGAAGTACAATGGTGTCAACTTGGAGACATCAATAGTCAAAAGCTCACTTGGTACAAGGTAAATTATGCCTGAAGTCATGGTCAAAACTGGCACCATTTTGTTTAACTACAATAAAATGAATAAGATGGGTTTATTCGGGTAGAAAATTAAATGAAATAGCGAAATAATTTCAGTAAAATTAAAATAAAATTTGCCGACTGCTCCCAGGGCCCAGGCAGTGGGGTTCTTTTGAACTTATCTGCGCTCGTGGGATGAAATGAGGAAAGGCCTAGGAAGAGGAAGTGAATTAGTGAAGAGGGAGAGATGGATCTTTCACGTGGCCCTTAGCCTGTTTTACTTTAGGCCTCTGGGCTTAAGCCTGGTTGCTTATGGAAGACGGGAGACCGTGGAGGAGTCATGATACGGAAGTTGCTTTTTCTGTTGGCTTAAAGGACTCGGTGTGGTATAAAAATTAAAAAACGATTTATTTATTTTATTTTTATGTAATTGTTTTAAAATATGGAATAAAAACATTTAACATTCATAAAGAAATTATTTATCCATTGCAAGTTAAATATTTTTATCTTACATTTTTTTACTGAGTCTTTTAACTTTTTAACTCATCCATGACTCAATTCTTCAACTATAGTTTTGTGTGACTCGATCTTTTATCTTTTCAATTTTTATGTTATTATCCTTGTCACTTATAATTCATCTTACGTGTGAAAAATTTATTTCTAAGTAAGCTCCACGTGGCCCCATTGTATACAGTTGCTTCCCCATCCCCTTCACAGGCTGTGTTGATTCAGCATGTGTAGGATCTTCTTTCCTTGCCAACTTTATACATGTCTGTGTGGACCCCAAAAATCACCAATAAAGAAAAATAAAAACTGAGAGAAGGCTCTGACTGCATCTTCCAAAGTAAGAATTTATTGGCAGAGGCAGATAAGAGAATGGAAGAGGGAGTGAGGGAGATGATGAAGGATCGGGAGTTTTTCCGGTGGTGCTCATCGGCACCTGCATTTTGGTTCTGTTCTTTTTCTTTTTTCTTCTTCCGTTGCGGAGTGAATCTTATTTTTTGAAAAAGAAATCTCCAGTTAATCAGTTTTACACGTAATCCTACTCTTACTTGGCCGATAATAGTATTGAACCTTCCATGTTACTTCATGAAGCAAAGGAAAATATCTTTAATCTCTCTCTCTCTCTCTCTCTCTCTATATATATATATATATATGTCTATGTGCGTGTGTTTGTGCACGTGGGACAGTGGGAGCGAGAAAACATGTCCCACTCGACGCACAAGTGTGTGCGCGCATGCGGGAAAAACCATTAAATAATTTAATAACGAATTTTAGATCATTCGTAATATTTAGATGTTCCTGTTTGTAGAATGAAAACAGGGGCCTTCTCTCATTTTCTTATTTTCTGGGTTTTCCCAAGTCTTATAAAAAATATTATTATTATTGAAGTCGCAATATAAGTAATGATCATCCGCATAAAATTAACTTAACAAGCTAGTAAAAGCTTAAAAAAAAAAAGCTTAAATAATTAGTTTTGTTCACGAATTAGTTATTTTCACTTATTTGCGTCAGAGTAATTTTTTCAAGTTGCAGAAAATCCTTCTTTTTCGTCTGGAATAAAATGGGATCAGGTTTTCTGCCACCAAGAGACAATAACCCCCAAAAAAAAAAAGTTTAAATTTTGGGACTCTCTACAATAATACTATCCTGGTACTTAATATAATATCTTATTTGATTTTTATTTTGATCCTAAATAGAAGACCCCAATCCACTTTGTCTCTCATATTTATGTAATTTTTTTAAGATAGTCCTTCTAATAATTATAGTTTTAATTAACACACTTGATTAGTGATGATATTTTAAAAAAGACAACACTTATTTATTATCAATAACTAACTTAATTTGTTTTTTTTAATCTCTTTAAATTAACTAACTAGCTCTTATAATTAGGACAGGAAGTAGTAATGAAGTTGAGGTGAAAGCCAAGTGTGTTTATTTGGCTGATTAAGGATTGCGCGTGATTCGTGAATGAACTGAGTGAGCGAGATTGGCATCATCAGCCCCTTCATTATTTCATTTTGTTACGAGGAAACGACCAATTTTGGTTGAAATTTTTTACCTGTTGTATACTCTTTCAATTCTTAATATAAGACTTATTTAACTAATTTGATTAGATTAAAAAAATTAGGTAAGTTAGTTAATTATAAGAAAAGTGACACATTTTTTCTAAAATACTATAATCATTTTTCTTAATATCCTATCTCCCTCTTCTAATTGATTATAGTTGAAGAAGTATCTATAAGGATAATTTAGAGAAAACTGATAAATATAAAAAATAAATCTTATATTTAGAACTAAAACCAACTTAAGAATTGAGTCATATATTAGAGAATGGAGGAGTAGTTTTCATTCTTTTCTTTTTTGAAGCTGAAGCCTTTTCTGTTATGTAGTTTTCATTCTCTTCTTTTTTGGGCCCACATCGTTTCCGTCATTTTTAACCCGATTCGTGGCAAAAGGGGTAAAATACTTTAGTAGATTATGTTTTCTTGATTCGCAAACAAATTATTATTCTTATCTTATATTAAAATCAAATTTTATCTACAGTTAAAATTCAAACATTAGTAGTTAAGTCGTTGAAATATATAATGAACCGTTTAATTTGCTTTTTTTTGTTTGAAAAAATCTTCTACCGGTTTTTCTTCACATTTTGCCATTAATAATATAAATATATATACTACCTACCTCCGATCCTTAATATAAGACCCCTTTTGACTTTTTGTTTGGTCCTAATTATAAGACCCCAATCCGTTTTTTTCTCTCATATTTATGTTTTTTTTTTTCAAGATGGTCCTTCTAATAATAATGATTCTAGCCAATACACTTAATTAGTAATGATATTTTAGGAATGACAACACTTATTTATTACAAATAACTAACTTAACTTACTTCCTTAATTTCTTCAAATAAGTCAACTGGGTCTTATAATTAGGACCGGAGGTAGTATTTCATACTTTGCGTGGTTTGCACGTGTAATGTGCATGACTTGTAAATAGTACACTTTTATGGTTTTATTACAAATTTTGTCATTTTATATCAACATCTAAATTGATGGCCTTTTTTTAAAGGAATAGATCGCTTGGCTCGGCTGGACACGATCATATTTTATTCATACTAGAACACGCTCCTTGGAGATTGAAATTTTATTAATTAAAGGCGGTTAGGGAAAAAATAGAGATAATGACAAAAAAATCTGGAATTTTTAAATGCTAAACAAGAAATGTTAACAAAAATTTATTTTCATTTACAAATTTAGATTTATTAATACTAAATAAAATCATGTTACCAGATCTGATTTGGGATTTATAATTTATAATTTTTTTTTGTCATTCTCCTGAAAAAAAAGACAAATAAACCAAATAAACACCGACACCTATAGTTAATATTGATTTAAATTTTACAATATACAAAATACTGTTGATTATATTACATTCAGTTGTTAACATAAGACTCAAGTGATTAATTTGAAAAATTTAAGGAAGTAGCTAAATTATTTTAAACTATTTATATTTATTGATTTTTTTCAAACTAACTTGCTTCACACCAATAAATTGAAGTAAAATCTAATGATCCATGTAAGTATTTTAGATATATCATATAACATATGCTATAATTAAGTAATTTAGTAACTCCTTTAATATTTTAAAATTAATCAACTAAGTCTTATATTAAAAATCTGAAAGTAGTATTCATTATTTCCAGCTCTCCAATCACACATGACTGTTTCTCTCACATAAAAAAAAAAAAAGACATGTTAGTGATGTCAAGTTATCCAACCACACGACCAAATATGCTACTATTTCTGGTCCTAATTATAAGAGCTAGTTGACTAATTTGAGGAGATTAAGGAATAAGTTAAGTTAGTTATTTGTAATAAATACATGTTGACTTTCCAGAACTATCATTATTATAAGGATTATCTTAAAAAAAATATATAAATATTATAGATAAAATAGATTGGAGTCTTATATTTAAGATCAAAATAAAAATAAAATGAGATTTTATATTAAAGATTGGAGGCAGTATTTTTTTTCATGTCAAGCAGATGGTTACGTGATTGGAAAGCTTATTACAATGAACATACAAAATTTGACCCAAGCATTGTCCTACCGGCCTACCCACACCACACATTATGGCTAGTGATGTATATTTTTTTTTGGGAGAAAATGATGGCTAGTGAGCTGATCCTGTGGCTGGGAGTTGTCCGCATCCGTTAAGCATAAATTTGGGCCAATCATCTTGTTGGAGCCCAAAACAATCAGCCCATCCTCGACGACAAAACGCAGGCAGTTTTGGCAGCAGATGCATGGCTTCTTCGCGCAAAGTAATCATACCGCTATTTATAACTAAAGAAGGACCAGCCATCTCTCACCTCATGTTTGCAGATGACCTTCTACTCTTTGGGATTGCTTATGAAGAGCAAGCTTCTTGTGTCATGGACTGTCTAGATCAATTTTGTGCTGCTTCAGGAGGTAAGGTTAACAAAGGCAAATCTTCTATCTTTTTCTCCCCCAAAGTTAATGTAGCTACTAGAAGAAGAATCAAAGACTTGACTGGTATGAAGGTCTCCACAGATTTAGGGAAGTATCTGGGGTTTCCAATCACCAGAGGGAGGAAAACCACAGATACTTTCAGATATATTATTGATAGGGTTAAGTCCAAACTTGCTGTTTGGAAAGAAAACACTCTCTCATTGGCTAGCCGTATTACACTTGCAAAGTCTGTGATCTCTGCAATTCCAGTTTATCCAATGCAAGTGTCAAAAATACCTATTAACATATGCCTTGAGATAGAGAGACTGCAAAGAAACTTCATTTGGGGTACCAGCCATAAATCCCACGGATTCCATCCAATAGGATGGGGACAAATGGTTTTGCCTAAGCTTTATAGAGGTCTTGGCTTTAAGAGATTAACTTCTCTAAATCAAGCTTTTGGGGCTAAAATAGCTTGGAAGCTCATTACTGGCAGTAAAGGCTTGTGGGCAGAAGTTCTATTCTCAAAATATATGAGACAGAATGAGGAAAACTTGCTAGACTCTAAACCCACCGATTCTGCTCTTTGGAAATTTATTTCACAGCAAAAGGACTTAGTGGAGCAAGGCATGAAGTGGAATATCAGAAATGGACTCTCTACCAGCTTCTTCAACGATTTTTTGTTATTTCCAGATAAAAAAATCAAAGATATCTGTCTCAGACCCTTGACAAGCGAAGAAAAACACAACAGAGTTTCTGATTGGGTTAACCACGGTACTTGGGATTTTAATAAATTGGCAACATTAGTCCCTAGTATTATTTTTCAGAGATTGATCACATTGTTGCCTCCCATGGCTGAAGCTGGTGAAGACATTTTAACTTGGAAAGCAACAACCAGTGGGAATTTCACTTTAAAGAGCGCTTACTATATGCTGGAGGAAGCTCCAATAAATCATTATAGCTCTGTTTACAAAGAAATTTGGAAGTGGAAAGGCGCTGAACGTGTGAGAGTCTTCATGTGGATGGCTTTCAACAACAAGCTACCTACGAATGCATGGAGAAGCTCTTGGTCTTCAACTTCTAGTTTATGCCCCTGGTGTCAGGATGATAGTGAAGACGTAATACATATCTTAAGGAACTATATCTATGCTAAGAATTTATGGGATCAATTACTCCACCCTAGGTACAAGTCTACCTTCTTTGATGCTACTTTGCTTGACTGGCTTGCTTTAAACCTTAAAAAGGACCTAGGAATATTTGCTAATGGGTCCTGGAGCCAGATTTGGGGCGTTACTATCTGGTGCCTCTGGAAATGGAGAAACAACCATATGTTCGAGATAAACTACGTAAAGCCTCAGGAACCTGCTACCGTCATCATGCAAAATTGGAAGAAGTATATTCAGCTATAGGAGGAACACAGTGCTATTGATTTGAATGTCAACAAATTAGTTTGGACACGTCCTACTATGGGATGGGTCAAACTAAATGTAGATGGTGCAAGGAGCAAATCAAACAGTAAGGCGGGTTGTGGCGGGGTAGTCCGAGACCATAACGGTAACTAGATTATTGGGTTCACTAACTTCCTTGGAGTCTGTGAAGCTTTTGACGCAGAAGAATGTGGTATTTATAGAGGCTTGAAGCTAGCCTGGGAACTCGGTTTGAGAAGAGTCATTCTTGAATCATATGCCAAGGAACTTCTACAGATGCTTCAAGATGACCAACGCTGTAGAGGGGCCAGCCTTCTTTCCTTCCAGATCCAAAA
The DNA here is from genome assembly GCF_004799145.2 of Neltuma alba. Taxonomy (NCBI): domain Eukaryota; kingdom Viridiplantae; phylum Streptophyta; class Magnoliopsida; order Fabales; family Fabaceae; genus Neltuma; species Neltuma alba. Next base: position 29,158 of record NW_021633583.1, read on the forward strand.
CTTCTTACGCTATCATTGGGAGCTGAAGTTACAAGCTATCTCGAGACAATAAAATCAGATTGTTGATGCCTTGGCAAAAGAGGGTCTCTCCAGATCTTCCATTTCGGATTCGTGTCCTTCTTCTTTGCAGATCATTGTGCAGAAAGAGTCTATGGGATTCATTTCCCCTCGTACTTAGATTTCTTCTTTAGCTGGGCTTTGCCCTCTCTTGTATAAAAAAAAAAAAAAAAAGTAATCATACCGCTCCCTCGCCACGTTACCTTTGGGAGCAGCTTCTCTCCTCTATCATGATTGGTTCAATAAAGTGACAGTATTTAGATAAAAATTAAATCATAATTTTAAAAATAATTTTATAGTATATAAAATAAATATGTGAGTAAAAATTTTAATTTGACTTACGTAAAATCACTTTTAAAAAGTTTTTTTTTAATAACCAGACACCCCCCAAATCTTAATGGTTCATATTTAATTTTTTTTATAAAAATATTAGTTTTACTTAAATGATACATAAATAAATCTAAACTGCTAAAATATGATCTGAATAGTTCATAAGGAAAAAAATCTACTTCTGTAAATTATTATTATTATAAAGTAGATTTTCCCCTGTAAACTGTTCCGATCAGATTTATTTATGTATTTTTTAAAGTAAAATTATAATTTTTTTATAAAAATAATAATATTTTTTTTAATATGTTAAATTTGGAGCACTGAGATTTGATCCAGTAATAGGAGGGGGCCAGAGGAGAAGGGTAGAGGATATGTAGAAGCTATTCCCGTTACTTGGGAGTTCGTGATTTTTTTTTTTTCAATTTTGATTTTGACTTTTCATGATACTCATCTCAACATTTTTTTAAAAAAAATTTTTATACAATTAAAACATGCGAATGCACATAAGTATTACTTTTCCGGTCTTTAATATATGACCTAATTGTAGAGTTGATTTTAGTCTTAAATATAAGACCTATTTCTCATATTTATCAATTTTTTTCTAAATTATCCGTATAGATACTCCCTCAACTATAATCAAGTAAAAAAGGGAATGAGGATATTAAGAAAGATGATTATGGTGTTTTAGAAAAATCATATCATATTTTTTATAATTAACTAATTTACCTAACTTTCTTAATCTAATCAAATTAGTTAAATAGGCCTTATGTTAAGAAACAAAAGAGTACAACATAGGTTCAAATTCAAAATCTGATCCAAACACACTTGCCATTGACATTCATCTCAAACATACATTTCCGACACATATCATATAATATTAGAATAGTGAGAGAAGCATCTGGTTGGTGTGAGTTATGAAACCCCCTTTAGACTTTGTTCCCATAGCTTTTCACAATCCTGGCATCACCGGACAGCACACTCGCTTAGATTGGATAGAGGAATGTTACGAGTCTCACATTAGAAAATCTCATAAGTGGTGTAAGGTTTATAAGTTTAAGAAACTTTTCCTCCTAAAAGGCTAGTTTTTTTGGATTGTGCTTTTCTTTTGGACCTGCGCTCATCACATTGGTACTTTTATTAAGAGTGGGCCGACCAGAGAGGACTATCTGTGAAGAGTTTTGACTGGTCAATGACTGAGTGAAGTGCCGTAGAGTGTAGAGTCAGTCGTCAGAGACATTGGCTCTCGAGAGGGCTATTCTGATATGAGTCTCATATTAGGAAATCTCAGAAGTGTTATGAGGTTTATAAGTTCAAGATGCACTTCCTTTTAATAAGTTAGCCTTTTAGAAGTGGGCTCTCTTTTTAGATTTATGCTCATCACGGGCACGTGGGAGTGAGACAGCCCACCACCTCGCCTAATCCTTCATGTGCTTTTCAATCTCCTCCAAATATTCAATCTTCACTCCAAGTTTTAAGATATTTCCTCCAAACCCACAATCTCTTACGCTTATGTTATAATATTATTAGGTGATTTTGTGTTGTTTGTAAGATCGATGATGCATTAAAACTTGCAGGCTTGCATTGTAACGGAGATTAATTCAAAATCCATCCCCTTCTACAATTCCTGCAACAGATAGAGATTCTAACTTTTCTTCACATAAAAATGTTTTGAGCCTATTATTCTTCTCAATGTCTTGCCTTTCAAGTTAGAAATTAGATTAAAAAACTCTAATTTGGATTGACCAAAAAGTACATCTAAAATTTATTAAGGTCTACTCTGAAGATGTCCACCAACCCTTCATCCTTCACGGTAAGTTAGAGATAAATAACCGTTTAAGTTCCCAAAATGAGCTTAAATTAAAAGCCATATATCAGACCAATCAAAAAATTGACACCCCATAAGGCTTTTAGGGCCTGATCTCATAAATATAGCCATAATTAAGACCCGACAGAACTAAACTCACCCTAATTGACAATTAAGGCTCACTATTTGCCCATTAATTATTCTTGCAGCCAAACCCACATGCATCCAGCATTATTTAATTTGCTGTACTTACTTATAAGTCCCTAATAAGGTCGACATAAGTTTTTTTTTATAAAAAAAAAAATCAGAATGTGAAAGCCGAAATAGATTAATTAGGGCCCAGCCGGCTGGCCACACTATACAAACCTTCATTAATTAATGATACGTCGCAATAGATATAGCTGCCTTTGTAATGCACAAACCCACGTGAGATGAAGGTCAAGTGCCCCAAAAGGAAAAAGGGAAAGCAAGGTTTACGCCAGGTCGCCAGCTATATATTACTCAGTTTTTGTCAGAAGAGATAGTCTGCTTCAATTATTGCTTATGTGTGTGTGTATTATGTAAATTTATGATGTAACTTGATCTGGCCATATAAACTGGAAAAACTAATAAACAATCCAAACATAAAACCTGCCATTATTTATGCTTGAGGTTTCATCAGTTGTGTGCGTTACATTAATAGATGAATTATCTCATATCAGCATATACATACTAGTTTCTACAACAACTTTATGAAGCAAAGGAAAACATCTTTAAACTACTCTGTGTGTGTGTGTGTGTGTCTATATTTGTGTGTGTTTGTGCATGTGGGAGCCAGAGAACAAGGTCTCACTGGACGCACAAATGCGTGTGCGCGTGGGCGTGGCAGATTCTCTTGCACGTAGCAATATCTATTTCATATATTAATAAACTTGAATAACAGATCCACTCATCCACTCCAGAGAGCAAAGTATCAGAGAGAAGCTAAGGATCAATATCTCGTTAACTGATAGATAGCCCAGCATGTGATTATTAATTTTGTCGAGTAATTAATATAGATATACGATAGGACATATATGTTTAGTGGAGAACACACAGCGCACGGCTCAACAGAAGGAATTTTTGGTGCTTTTCATGAAAAATGCAGAATAATGGCCAAATTGAAAGCGATCAATATCAGCAACAAAACAAGGACAAGCACGCTCATCTTTGCCCAGACATGGCATAGACAAATATTTTCAGGCCAACCATGCTTCTATACCTAATAAGGAGATTCATCACATGAATCATATATACATATGAATGATTCAAGACACGTACTATATAGTCTTTTTGCTCACTTTAATCTTTTGACGGACCCTACAACATATATATATATATATATATATATATCTCCGTATACAAAGGTGGGGTGACTAAGTTATTAATTGGTTATGTCTGCCATCAATAATGTTGTCCAGTCCCTACAAAAGGATATCTTTTCAAATACTTGACGGCCTCCCTGCACAAACCATTCAACTCGGAAGAAAAGCTCTCTAGCTGATATGAAAACCCTCCACATTCAGTGGCTTTTGTTGGCCTGACTTCACTCAGTTTCCTCATCAAAAGCATTGAAATAATTAAACATATCCTCCCATATAGTTTACAGTCAAAATTATCAGAAATAAGTTCTGTTAATTTATTGAAATATGTGTGTGTTAAACGCTTTATGGAGTATAAACAAGTAATAATCAATTCAAATGCCCATACATCACAAGGAAAAAGATTGATATGTGATCTAGTAGTGCATGTGCAATGCCCCTTCCAGCTATTAATTAAACATACTATATTGCATGAATGTGCATCATGTGCTCTCCTTTTTATCTTTTATGCAACATTTCTTTAATATTGTCTGTAACTAATACCACTGACCACCGAAAGGAGAGAGAGACTAGTAAACTTGTCAACTATATGTAAAAAAATTCGGCTTAACCTTTAGACAACTTTACTTAATTAATAGGAGTATGTACTGACTAATATATTATCCCGGACATGATGGGATCCAGGTGGGCCTTCTTGTAATAATAATAGATTTTATCAAATGCTAAATGATTTTTGGACAAGGATAAATCATCTTCCTCAGGTATATAGACCCTCAACCTGGTTTCTTGCTGATTAGAGCAGAAGAAGGATGCATAATATGCATATCATGCACAGTTAAATCTCATTTGGACTTCTGCAGAATCTTTTTTTTTTTGACCTGAGACTTCTGCAGAATCTGAAACTAAGAGCCTCTTGCTCATTCCAGAATGTTACTGGTTAGAGAAATCTTGTAAGTCACTCTGATATGGTCATTTTATATATGCTTTGTTCAGAATGTTAAAACCCCGTCCTCAGCTAGATGACCAAGTGTACGCTGTGTATGCATATACATCCAATTTATGTTATTGGATGGAACAATTTTTATATCCCTGACTTGCTCCGCTATGCTTGTTGTATGTAAAACTTGACCAAGACGAATTGCATTGCACTTAGGCATTATATTATATAGGGCAGACAATTTGCTTATGAATTAAATGGAATTATATAGACACAGGAAGTGTTTGCCCTATACATCTGCAAGATGAATGGGTTCTCTCCTCAATAACATCTCCCAAGGGGAAAAAAAAAACCATATGGCCTGTTTCCAATTAAGATCATTTAGCCAACCTTAAATTTGCACCGACTATAAGTGGCGAAACATGAATCAAACAAGGATATAGAGAAAGAAAAGCCGAAGCTATGAAGAAATTGGAGAAGCTATATGGGGCGAAAGGGCAAATAATTAACGAGAGATCACTTTGATATATATGTAAGAATAATATTACAAAAACTCTGAGAATCTGAAGTTTCCAATATTAATTCTTGATCAAGAAATCAAGAACGGAATCTGTTGGACAATCCACACTCAAGAAACCAAGAAAAGTCAAATCGATCAGGACAGGACCATCACTAAAATTCAGCAAGTAATTAACATTAACAAGTAACAATAGACATATATATATGTATTCCATACACAAATTCATGAGCCATTTTTATATCAATCGCTGGTGTACAAGCTTAAATAGGTGGATGTGTTTTGTTTATTGAATGGAAGGAGATTAATTAATTAATTACTCACTCACGACTCTCGACTTGCTCATGTCTTTTGTGGAAATTGCGGTGGCAGCCGCAAGCCGCACAAGTGAGAGCGCCGCTTGTGCCTTCCCCGGAGCTAGCCATGAACTCTCTGCAACCATCCACAGCATAGCCTCCCGTGGAAGCTGCATGATTCTTCTGACATTCACCATATCGAACGTTTCGGACCACTGTGTTGTTAACTCTTGTTACCACCTTCTTCATCTTCTTTCTCTCTCAGTTCAATATCAGTGGGGAGGCAAGTTGAAACTTGAAATAACACCAGGATTATTCTTTAGACGATCATTTATATATACATATCAGTGCCTTGTTGGTCACCAACTCTAACCCTAACCCTAACCCAGCATGTAAATTTTTTATAATGAAGAAGAAATTAATCGAGCAGTATTATCTTATAATTACCAGCCTTTTTTGGTGGTCCTGGTTGTTTAGGAGTATAATGGGACACCGACTCCCCAAAGTATTTTGATTTATCATCACCCTATGATGGCAGGCCACCTCAGCAGTAGGTTGTGATAAGCGGTGATTTCTGAATCCCCACCTGTTCATCCCTTTCTCATGGAAGTATATAGATAAATAAAAGGCATGTGGCCCTACCAAATTTAGACCATACAATTCAAAACAATAATTTCCTTAACTGATCAATGTTCGTGAATCAAATCAAAAAAACACGTGACCTTGTGCGAGTTGAAATTTTCTATATATCTATATATTGATCTTGGAAAATTTTTTCCCCTGTATATTTATCGCACCCTTTTTTTTATCTCTATCGCTCTCTATATATACCTAGTTGTGTGGTCAATTTAATAATAATATAAAAAGATTTAAATTAGTGTGCATATGAAACCACAACCCTGAATTTGTCTTTTAGAATTGATGGCTTATCTACCTCAACAATAAAATACAAACAAAGAAAAAACTATTTATGATCTCTAGAAGGCTGCTGAGATTTTAAGTTTTCTTTTTAATGATGATATCTTCACACGCATTTTTATACAACACTTCACTAGCTTTCTTTTTTTTTTTTTTCCGGAAAAAAAAAGTATATAAGTTGCATTTTTTACATAGCGTGAGGTTCTGGTTAGAGAATTAGAAACAAAAATGTCGCAAAAAATTTAAAAAAATTACAAGTGTAACTTGTAAATGACACAATTCCACTAATAAATATGGAAGCTTGACTTGTGAACATAAATTGTTAAATTTGAGTGGTAAATATGCAAATTTGACTTATAAATATGATTTTTTTTGGAACCTCTTAATTTAATTTTCTTACATGGGTCCTATAGGTAACTTCCCAAAATCCTATTATCCATAACTTGTGAATATTACTTATCATAAACTATAGGGTTAAAGGGCATTTTGCCTTTAAACTATCAACTGGGTACACTATTGTCCCTGTGCTAAAAAGGGTGCAATGTTTTCCCTCTATTAAACATTCGTTATTTTGATAGTTATTTGATTAAAAAAATTACGAAAAAGACCTCAGGAAGTTATAATAAAACACCCAATAAAAAACTAATACCAGTTAGTCCCAAAAATTACCGATAAATGGCAAGGTCAATAAATAAGTTTCACTCAAAAATGCAATGTATTTTATGATCATTGAAAAGGGGATCAAAGATCGCAAAACTGATTTAGTGCAAAATCCATGTGCCAATACTTAGGTATCTTCATAAACTTTTTCATCTGATCTCCACCTTAAGCAAAAAGAATAATGTTAAGAAGCTAATGAAGTCCGTGGTTAAATAAGATGAACTTTATTTCAAAACATTTTCAAACCCATGGGATATAATGTGATGATCAAATGTCAAATTATAATTTGCAAAAAACAAGATCTCACTACTAATTTCTTTTTAAAGTAAACATACATGCTTCCATTTTAAATTCCTTGGAAAAAAAAAAGCTAACATAATTTTAAATTCAAATTCAAACGGATCAAATCAAACAATCCTTATATATTGAGCTTGCGATATGATAAATTCAGAGATACCTTGCTCATGTAGGGGCCCAATAATCCCGTATTATGATCATCTATTTAAAAAGTAATATTAATACGAAAAATGAAAGCTATGGGATATATAAATATGCAAGAGGGTCAGAATGGGCTTTATTTGGTCAAACTCATGATTGAAACTAATTTACAAGAGAATGTGAAAGCAAACCAAACAAAGGGTAGATGCTAATTTGACATTTGGAGTAGGGGCCATACTGATATCCAAAAGGAAGGCCGCTATGGCCCCTTGATTATTGCAACTGCTGACAGCTACTCCTGACTGGTTTTACATAATCATTAATGACTAAGATTCGTCTAATCATAATTATAAAAACATTAACCCCACGTTGTATAACCACCGCCCTTTTTCTTCCCCTCCGATCAAATCAACCACAATCATAACCTATATGGTACAATTCTAGCCATTCCTTTAATTTCACACACCATCACAGTCAACTAACCCTATATACCCTAAACCCATAGCTAAGATTAAGTTGAGAGGTGTGTATATGTTCTTCCTTCTCTGCTAATAAAATCTGACATTTTTCAATTTCCACACACAGAATGATATATATCTTGGGTAAATGTATATATAGTCAGTAAGAAGAATCTGCAGGAGGAGGAGGAGGAGGAGGAGGGGAATATATATAGAATCTTTCATATAGGTACGACGTAGCTAGTTTGATGTTGAAAGGGGTGGGATTCTTCAATGGGTCCATGAGTGATAGATGCACTAGCGAGCGTTTAGGAGGGTCCTCCACCACTACTTCGTCAGGACAACTCAATCGAGCGCATATTGGAGGCACTGACATGTGCACGCTTCAAAAAGCTTACCAATTAAGGACACACTAACGCGCATTTCTTTGTCAATATCCATATCATCCAACCGGTCCATCACACATTTTCATAAAACCCTTTATAAATCTCATCTAGCTATTTGTGTCAACAAACTAACTATAATTAAAATCAATTAGTTTTATATCAGTAAGAACTTTAAATAAGATCATTAACGTTAAAGTGCTTGGTCCATATATGTAGTACATGACCCTGGCTTAACAGCAATCTGCCGCCAGCCCAATGGCACTGTGAACTTCAAATGAATAAGCAACTGAATTTGAGAGTTGAAATTTACGAATGCCCTTTTAATCTGCAGTGCAGAATTTAGGAGGGCGTTTGTTGAAACTTGAAACTTTGGCTCTCATGCTTGGCTATTTTAGACATTCCGTCCCATTGGTGGCAAGGGTAAGTGGATATACATCTTTCAAGTTGGTGGTGTTGTTAATTATTAGCAATAATCATCAGAGACACGATAAGACATGCAAAATACTGAATTACCAATAAAACTGATATGCCACTTCTCATTGCAGTGCAAATTATACTATCAACTATGTCTTATATTTAGGATCGAAAATAACATATAACAGTCAGCTTAGAAAATGTACTAAAAATGTCAGAAAAAGAAAGCGAATTTAGCCATAGTTATTAGCTTTTTTTTTTCATGAGCAGTTTCTTCATAATTGAATGATCATTGACTTTAGGTGTAAATTTAGGAAAATTTTTTATAGCCTACTAGAGAAGGGATGGAGGGATTATGCATGGGGATTCGCCAAAAGGAATAAATAATGCTATCTCTAGAGAATTAGTTTGATTTTTAATTTAGTCCTAAATATGATATTCTAATATATTTTGTTTTTCATATTTATCTATTTTTTTAAAGTAGTCATTGTAATAGTTACACATATTAAATATTCTATGAAGTGATAGTTCTAGTTAATACATATAACTAATAAGTGTATTTTATGGAAAACAACACATAATTATTACAAATAACTAACTTAACAATTTCTTTAATCTACTCAAATTAGTTAACTAACTTTTATATTAAACACCAGAAATAGTAAATTAAAGAGGAAATTTTGTGAGAATAATGAAGGAATGAAATCTCATTGCTCGGAATAGATCATATTTGCCATCATGTCCCCATAAAAATGAGAAAATATTACAAAATGTAATTAAGCTCTCATCTCATCATTATGCGTATACTGACAGGTGATGGGTTCTCTGATTAATAATGAGCAAAGCTTTTTTAGTTTGACTTTTTCTCCTTATCTGTTCTTTTATCTACTCATTGGTACTATTTTATTTAATATAATTTTACATCATTGTCAGTGCAGGTAAGGTATTAACGTAGTATGGCAACAGTTTTCAAAAAGTGTGGCCATAGAATAAGGAAACTCTTTTAATGGATAATGTGTCAATATGTAGTAGTTGATTTTTTATAAAAAAAAAAAATTGTTGCCCATACTTTTAGACGACAATTGTCTAACTATATTCTTGCTGCAGTTTTCAGTTGTCCCTAAAAGGCAAAAATGTTGCACTGGAATATGGCTTAGGAATACAGAGGGTTATAGGCGAGACATGAAAAGAGGTTAGCTTAAATTATACAGGATCTTCTTAAATTTCGGATTATGTTCTGATAGATAAACTGTTTTAAGACTTGACAAGGAATGAAGCCTTAAATTTATCCAAATACTAATAGAGAATGCTTAATTAAGGTGGACTTGAAAAGAAATTGGACTAAATAACCCTATGAACCTTTTGAATTGTTATCATGGTTAATTTCTTTGTCATCTCATTAATCAACAATGTTATGACAATGTATTTTTCTGCATATTATCTAAAGTTAAATTATTTGCACATGATTCAAAATTTAACAGGACCTTTTACATATTGTGTGTGTGTGAGAGAGAGAGAGAGGTTTAAGGGGGCTGTAATTAAGGTCAATAATGTATTATATTTCATTAGCAAAACAACACACACACACACGCACTAATTGACAGAAAAATATAATTCGAATAAGTTTGAAAGCTGAGGAAGGATTCCTAATCAATTTTCAAAGGTAAGTATAATTAATTATTTGTAAAGAACTTCAATTTATGAAAAGAAAGTTATCATTTAGTCAAGAGAATAAAGTAAAATATCCATAAAGGTAACGCTAACATTTTCACTCGTGTTTTGTATGTAAGCCATTTGTTCACAAACGGAGAGCAACAGGGAATTCTGACAAGTCACTCAGAGATTTTTGCCTCGCCAATGGCCTGGCGAGAAAAAATGGCCCAATAGTGAATCCATTATTAGTCTTCTCCTTGGTCTGACTCTTCTCTAAAATCCCAAGAGGCCATTGTTGCTATTTGGATTCCAAAGTCAAAACATAGACAAACAATTGACCCAGATATTTCTGCCCGTAATTTTTTTAATTTATTCAAATTAGTTAGTTAGTTTTTAATTTATCCAAATTAGTTAATAAGTAATTTTTATATTAAGAACTGGAGGTAGTATTAAAGATTATCTTCGTGATTTACTGATGAGTCAAACGTAGGCCCATATTCTCGTGTACTTCATCATAAAGCTATAAGATTCCTGTCTTTCTGTACTCTTTTATATATATATATATATATATATATATTCGTGCAGTTCACTTCGTTAATCTATGGAGTTTTGCGACGATTTGTGTGAGATTTCACTATAGAACTTCTATAAATGTCTGGTTCTCATACTAGTAAAATTTTATATCTTTGTATTTTAACTGATAATCAAAATTTTATGAATTTGACGCTTATGTTAACCGAGGAGGATATAGCCACGGGGCTCACATCTGGAAAGCAGTTTCATGTGACATTGTCCCATATATATGAGCGCATATACATATATAGAGCTATAACGAAACTTAAGAGGCAACAGTATTAATTTAAATGAAGAGTGGCATGTAATTGATTAGCACTTGGGCAAATTAAAGCCACCAATGATTGTCATTTGTGAAAATAAAGTGATATGATCCTTTGCTTCTTACTAACCGAACCCAATTTGTGAGGCTGATCTGCTTTCAAACTTGTGTTTCCCTGTGATTCCTTTCATTAACCCCTTTATAAATCATCGTGATCATTAATTGGATGATATCTGTGACGCGAAATTGATCCATAATACTGCAGAAATGCAGTTCACTTTAGTGCTATCTGATACGCTTTGCAATTTTAAATAATGTTACAAAATCTCTAAATCTTTATATTACCTTCGGTCCTTAATATAAGACCTTGTTTAACTTTTATTTTGATCATAAATATAGTATTTAATCTACTTTGTCTCTCATATTTATCTATTTTTTCTCAAGATAGTCATTATAATCATGACAGTTCTAGCCAATAACTTGATTAGTAAGGATATTTTAGGAAAGAAAACACCTATTTGTTACAAATAACAAATTTAACTTATTTCCTTAATCTATTTAAATTAGTAAACTAGCTCTTACATTTAAAACAGGAGATAGTATAATATTTACGGATTGCATCCAAAGCATTAAGAAGCATATATATGTATTAGAATAACATCACACGATGGTAAATTCTGTTGTGGCCGAGTTGAATACATGGATTCTGACGTGAATATACCCAATCTCTGTACTGATAAAATAACGAAATTAAAGAAAATAAATAACTGCAGATAAATGAACATATAGGAGAAAGCGTCAAATAAAAAAACTTTGCTCATTAATTAGAGAACCCACCTGTCTGCATGCATGATGATGAGAATTGCGATGAGGGCTCAATTCCAGTTTGTAATTTTTTTTTTTAAAACCAAAATACCCTTCTTATTTACTCTTACTTGTCAATGCCCTCTCCTCCTTCAATAATTTGAGAATTACCTTTGTTGTATTTTTTTAAAAAATACTACTTTCGGTCTTTAATATAAGAGTTAGTTGACTAATTTGAGTAGATTAAGAAAACTAGTTGGATTACTTATTTGTAATAAATATATGTTGTTTTTCCTAAAATATCCTTACCAATTAAGTATATTAGTTAGAACTATCATTGTTATAAAGACTATTTTTGTGAAAAATAGATAAATGTGAGAGACAAAATAGATTGAAGTTTTATATTTATAACTAAATCCTTAATATAAGACCCATTTAACTAATTTGATTAGATTAAGGAAGTTAGATAAGTTAGTTAATTATAAGGAAAGTGACACATTTTTCCTAAAACACCATAATCATCTTTCTTAATACCACCTCTCCCTCTTCTACTTGATTATAGTTGAGGGAGTATCCATAGGGGTAATTTAGAGAAAATTGATAAATATGAGAAATGGGTAGACCAAAACCAACTCAAGAATTGGGTCCTATATTAAGGACCAGAGGAGTATTATATTAAAGAACGGAAGTAGTAGTTTACAAGCCGATTGTGAAATTTAAGAAAATTTTTGTCCGCCGGATGGGTCATATTATTTGGACTCTGCTAAATTCAATTCTACCGTTGAAGCATACTCTGCTGAGACTCTACACAGGCCTTTAAATATTGGCTAATCAATTCTGCTACGAAATTATACTTTCAGGACACTCGTGAATACTTCCGAGATATTTAAGGATTTTAATCCAAAAAAATATGGGAATGAAACATTAATTTTGAAACAAAATGTATTATATATTTAGAGATGAGACTGCTCATGACAATACAAGCAAGCACATGACAGCAAGCGCATGACGATATAAAGAGAATGTATTTTCAGTTGCGTTGATGCAAGCCAATCCCAGGCCCATAAGGAGTGGGCTACAGTGGAAGCCATAAATCGGACACCTACAAAATTGAAACGTGTTGGCCCAGAAGGATATTAAAATAAATAAATGAAAGTTCGATAAGTCATAAATTAATATCAAGAACAAATTTGACCCAAAAAAAATATCAAGAACAAATACTTGTATATATTAAACACATCAAGAACGTCATATATGGTTGGGACTTGGGACTTGGGACTTGTGAAATTTTCACTCTGTGAGCCGATTTTTTTTTTTTTGAGAGAAAAAAGGGCAGCAATGCAGGGGACAAAATAACAGGAGGCAGTATAGAGGGGGCGAAATAGTAAGAGAGGAATGAAAATGAAGAAGTTTGTAACAGAAAAGTGTGTTTGGGAGGAAATATGAAAGCAAAGGGATTCGCCATTAATGGAGGATTCCGTATCTCATTTCCAGTCCAAGTGTCTCTCTCCGGAGTCGGATCCATATATAAATATAATAATGCAACTCATTGTAACTCTTTAAACCATACTCATCTGATCATGCAATTCCAAGGACTTCCTCAGTTAATGCAAATCCTGCCACTGCCTTCTAACATGACAGTTGAAAAAAAAAAATTACGAGTACTTATTTTATATTTTACTCCTTTGGAAATAAATAAATAAATATTCAGTTTAAAAGTAGAAAAATACTTACCTCAAGTTCTTTATATATATATATTTATTATATCAAGTTCTCTAATCACATATGGTCATATGTCTTATATTTTTCATATGGCTTTATATTTTAATAATAATATTTTAAAAATAAGACAGCGTTGAAATAGTTAAACACATATCTTAGGTATGCTCCCTCCTTTCAAAATAATTAATGACTAGGAGTTTTAATGATTTTTTAGTTATTTTATCATATTTTACCCCTCATTAATAAAAATACTAACTGCTGTGGAGTTCAAGCGATGGTTTGGAAAAAAGAAAAAGCCATCTAGCTACAATATATATGAAGATTTATTAATCAAATGCTATCAAAATTTTGGGCAATTTAATAATTTTATTATTAAATGAAAGTTATTTCAAAACATACCTAACAGTCAAGTTATATATTATTATTATTATTATTATTATTATTATTATTATTATTATTATATTCAGAGTCGACGAGAAGAAGATGAGAGCGGGTCCCATCCTAGCATGCTTCTGAGGTACTCTCTACATTATGAATGTCCAACTTGATATCATGTGGCCAGCTAAATACTTCCACATCATGCACATACATAATTTTAATTATAATATATTAATTAGCGGCATGCATGCATGATATATATATATATATATATATATATATATGAGATGAAGTTTGTGGCTGAGACAAGGGGAGGGCTTAAAAGCAGAAGATGGCCTACATATATTAACTCAAAAAGATGCTGCGAATTGAAGCCAAGGGAATTGAAATAGGCCCCTCTCCCACAATGCCTGCCTTTATTTCGTAGGTCGCTCTGCTCTCTCTCAAACTCTTGTGCACCGCATGACTTACTTAATTCTTCACAACATATCTTCCTCCATGCCTACCTAGCAGGCTTTCTTCTTCTTCTTCTTCTTCATCAATTTGCATGTGTGTGTATATATCTAACGATAACAATAAGCATTATCCTATTAAGCAGGGTTGACTACGTAAATTACACGACGCTATTGGACTCTGTTAACAACCAAGTACTTAAAAATTTACACACACACGTATATATCCAATATATGTGTGCTTCTCTTCTCTCCATTATTATTTTTGTCCATGAATCGAACTCTATCAACTCTTATTCTCTCTTCTCTGCCTCAATCTATACCTTTCATTCTAGTCCTTTTTCAAGATCGGCTGCCAAATTAAGTTTTATGTTCGGCCACCACATATATAGGTAGGAAAGTTTGAGGCAATATATATATGTGCATGATTTTTTAATTGGAAGCATATACATTAAACAGCATGATTAGTGTCTAATATAGTAATATGTTATATTACAGAGGTGTTTGCCATTACTAACCTGGGGTCGGGTGGAGACTGAAGAACAACACGTAATTGATTGATTAATATTGGGCATTCAGTGTTATCGAGGGATCTCTTTTATGATTGCCGTATCTGATCATTTCAGTATCTGGTCAAGGTGACTTTGTTTAATTATTATATATATGTATATATGGTGGTGAAAATAATTATTTTTATTGTTATATACTATCTCGGGTCTTAATTATAAGATATTATTTGGAGACTACAATTGAGGTCTTATAATTAAAACCAGAAGTAGTATTCTGTAAATGGCTAGGATCAGTTGAAGCAAGCACTTGCATGGTTAACCGTGGGAATTTTTTTTTTTGAAGTGTGAATATATCTGAAAGTTTATTTTTAGTTTAATGTCGCCTTGAAGTGTTAAAAAAGATTAATATTATAATTTTATTAAAAAAACAAACATCAGCTCTTAAAATTTTTTAAAGAAACGATAACATCACTGCTTTTTTAAAACATCTTTGGGACCATATTCAGCTGAAAATTATTTAAATACTCATAAGTTTTTCACAAGTACTTTTCAAACAAAAACAATCCTCTAACCCCTTGCGTATGTGTGTCTATATATATTACATCTGATCCTCCTAAATATACTGTGTCAATTTATTTTGCCTCTCATATTTATATTTAAAAAAAAAATTCTTGTAGTTACACATGTTAAAAATTTTATGAAATGATAATTATAACTAATACACGTAATTAACAAGGTATTTTCAGAAAGACAACACATAATTATTACAATGAATTAATTTAACAAACTTTCTTAATCTACTCAAATCAATCAACTAAATTTTATACTAAGGAATATATATATATATATAAGATGAAGAGTCTTGGCAAAAGGAGGGTGCCTTTGAAATATTAAAAGCTTTGGGTTATATGACTAAAATTACCACATTCGAAGGTGTGCCTGAATTTTCCAGTTTAATTTGTGCGTCAGGTAAGCCAACGTCATGTGTGGGCCACTCAACTCTCTGCTTTGCCCCTTCCCAACACAATACGTACTGCTTGCTTGGCCTCGGATTCCATACTATACTTACTCCCTCCTAGCAACACCACATGTTATATTTATTTATTACATATCTCTCACATCATCATCATCATTATTATTTACTATTAATTTGTTTCCAAAATAATACTACCACTAGCTTTAAATGATAATAAAATTAGAAGTTTATTCAATTTTTAAATGCAATTATTAACTTTCAAGTTTCCTCTTAATTTCAATAATATTACATCGATCCTTAATATAAGAGCTAGTTAGAGATTTAATTTGATTCTAAGTATAAGATTACAATCCATTATGTATTCAGCATTTATCCATTTGTTCTGAAGTAATTCTTATATTAATTGCACATGTTAAGGAATTACTATCAAAAGGTAATTCAAAAACACATGGGTATCATAGGAAAAAAATATTTATTTAACACAAATAACTAATTTTATTTATTTATTTGATATTTATAAATTAGTTATTTAGTTCTATAGTAATACTCCACGGGTCCTAAATATAAGACCCTTATACACTATAAGGGTTTTATATTTAGGACCGGAGGAGTATTGTATTTTTGTCACAGTCTAATCCATATAGTCATTAAAACATATATGTAAAGAGTGGATATTCATTTCAAACTCTAGGCAATGCATGCATTGATATAGATATAATTAATCTAAATTTTAAGTAATAAACTAAACACACACATATTATTGTAATTTGTTTTTTTTTAACATTTTAGTTAACTGTTCATCTCGAAACCACTTATTTATTTATAGTATTAATTATGAGAGCCTTTTTTTCATCTCTTATTTCTCCTAAATTATTTGATTTCAACTACCCTTTAATTTTTATTGGAAGTTCTAAACGAGACAGCCGGTAATTATGTTATTGAAATTATCCAACAAATAATCACTCTGGCCAAAAAAAAAAACTTGGAATGCATGTGTTGAATGTGATTGAGATTGAGAATGAACACACACACACGGGACCATTTATTAGGTTCTGTTTGGTTCTGGGTTCTTTTTCTTTCTTTCTTCCTTCTTCTATTTTTTTTTATTTTTGCTTTTATATAATATACATATAATGTGTGGTTCTGCGAATCTGGGTCTAATAAATATACACGTGTTCATCAGCATTACCAAACACGAATATATAACAGCATGTATATGTGTGTGTGTATTTATACGTGTGTATCTATGCATGATTTAGGTTGGAATTATCATATCAAGTTTTTGGAAACCATGTAAAAAAAAAAATTATATCGGACAATGCAAAATCGCTTAAAATAAATTATTCCAAATACTTTAGACTCGATTAGGCAGAGGAGGCTTTCTATATTTCTCAATATTAAGAAATAGAGGGAGGATGCTGCATCTGCTTATACGGCACCCAATATACCCCTTTTATATGATTCAATTAATCCTTTCCAAAAGATGAAAAAACATGCATTCGTTCATTGTTTCTGTCACATATATGGCTTTCTAGAATATTCTATGGGGTTGGTATATCCATGATTAAACTATATTATTAAATTTACTCTAAAGCCCTAGCTGCTCATTCATAAAAATATTACTTTTGAAATTATATCCTGATTATAGTTTTGGTTCACATTTTTTATCTAATTATAATATTATTTTCATAATCTTAAAAATCATTCATTTACAACCTGTCAACTTATAGACTTATATATGAGTTGTCCATGACCACGTTTTGTTAAATTTTGGCAACGTGATCGCGTGTTAATTTATTATTTTAAATGTACATGGTTTAAACAGACAGATAGCCAGGAAAAAAAAAGAAAAAGAAATGTAATTCCCCGTACACACAAACACAACATGCTGTACACAATTTGTTAAGACATTATCTCAATGAATAGGTTGAAAATATGTGCGAGCCCGAGCGCGCACATATATATATATATACACACACACACATACATTCTATTAGTTTTATTTATAAAGCACTTTTAACATATTTCATACAGATTAAAGAAAATCTCAAACTGCATTAACTCTTCATTAAATTATAACAACTTTTTAACTTTACCCCTATTTAATATATATTCCTTTAAAAAAAATAACCATCTACACAATAATAAATAAAGGACAATATGATATATTTATGGTAAAAATTTAATGAAGTGACTTATAAATAGAACTAAAAAAAATTCTTGTCTTTGCCCTATAAATAGAACTAAATGAGTATATATGAAGATTACCATCGCATTAATGCTCGAAATCCGATATTTTTTTCACTTCTTTTTTATTGGCTCCTTCTTATTATTACATCTGTTAAAATAATGTTGATCAAATGATGAATTTGGACTCTGAAGTACTTCCTCCAGTTCTATATATAAGTTTCAAATAATTGAATCATGTTTAATGAACTAATAGTTAAAATTAGTTAAAAATAATAAATATGTTAGAAATTATTTTTTTAAAATTTGCCCTTATTTATTAAAAAAGTAAATGAGAGGCAATAAATAAAAAAAATGATGAAAGTGAATATACGGGGTAATATTAACGAGAGAGAATACTAAATACAATCAACTAATGACAAAATAGAAAAAAATGTTTAGACAAATTCAAAAATAAAGCTTATATTTTGGACCAAACCTATCTTTAAAAATAAAGCATATATATATATATATATATATATATATATATATATAGGACCGAAGGGAGTATCTCTTAAACTACAAATACATAGCATGTTCGATTAATTATGAGAGGAGGGTCAGGTTTATAACTTTCAATGGACATAATTAGGATTTCGTCATTGTAACTTGGGGAACATATATATAATTATATAAATTCATTTATTAACAATTACGACGTCGTTACAACTTGCAATATTTTATTGTCCATGTAGTATTAAATAAAGGGATGGAATTATGAATATCATCACTCGCATATACGATTTATTAGATGGTCACCCACAAAGTTTTCAAATTCTTAAAAATTTCGCTTTGGGATTGAAGAGAGGGGAATTATTTGACGGTGCATAACTGCATATTTTCTGAGCAGTGATGACCACAAACAGGATAACATTTTAATTTTGGTAATTAATAATACATCAGAACTCCAACAACTCTGGGCTTTTATAATCAATTTAGCCGACATTATTTATAACATCTCTTTATTATGAAAATGGAAAAATAAAACCCCATTTTCAAAGTAGAAAAAAAAAGAGAGACGAGAAACAGACTCCCTTTTTTTTCTGATCAAAATAACCACTATTATTTTCATAGACTTAATTCAGATCTGAGGACACAACACTATTATTTAATCCATGTTAAAGATAATTTCATGGAGAACTTTAGAACGATTTCCTGGTTCATATTATTACTTCTTTCCGAAACGGTACTCAACTGTATCTTTCGATATTGAAAAGAATATGTAACAAATGTGAGAGTTTTAAACTAATTAGTTACTATTCTCTCTGTTCTCAATCTTCTCATCAACCCAAATATTTTTTTTGAAAAGATGAAATTTGGATCCAAGAAAAATGGTTAAATTAATTTCTTCTCCACTGCTGCTAGGTAGCAGAAATATAATTGCATGGGGAAAAAAGAGAGAAATTGCATAACTAGCTAGTATTCTCAGATCACCTCCAAAAAGAAGTCACCAAATATTCACAGGAAAATTCAGTTTCTAACTAGATAAAATTACAATTATTTGGCCGCATGGCACATGCATACATACATACATATATATAGCAGGTTATGGAAGTGTTGTAATGTACGCTACAATTTGTTTCCCAGCAAGAAGATGACTATTATATCTTCATAGTCATGAGAGAAAGCTTAGAAACCAAAGCAGAACAAGACTCTCTAGCTAGCTAGTTATTATATAGAACCCAGAAAAAGAAAACAAAGAAACCTCTATTTAAAAACTAGCTGGTTTGATACAAATTAACTATGTAAGAAACTCTTACATACAGACTTTTTTAATTTGTACGAAAGCAAGAACAATGAGACTGTAAAAATCTCCCAATCAAAAGGCCCTCTCATGTTGAAAGATTAGTAAATTTTTACTGTCTCATTGAACACAGGCCGGCCAGCAGGTAAATTATTGATGATATGGCAGTTTAGTCCAGCTAGAATTTGTCCTTGGCCTGAAATAGGTCTGATGTAGTTTCCTGAAGTGACATGGTCAACAGATCGTCGTGTCCTTGTGGAGCTGCGACATCATCAAAGAGCCAATTCTCCAGAAGCGTGAAAGGCACGTGAGAATCCAAACTTGGCTTGCTTTCCTCTTGCTGTAAGAGGCTATTACTCTCTGTGGACACATCAGAAGAGTTGTTATTATTATTGTTCATGTTGTTATTATTGGAGGAGGAGTTATTGAAGCTCAAGAGAGAGCTATAGTCCAGGCCTTGATCTGGCGTTGTAGTCCCACTCCCGCTCTGTGCTCCTTCGCTCGACATCGAACCAGAGACCGAGTTTGGCGTCTTCTTCATCCAGTTTTGCAGAAGTCGAGCTATATTATCCGCACTCGACGCGTACGATGACGATGAAGGTGCTGTCTGTGTTTGGTCGGGTAGTTTTGTGGTGGTGGTGATGGGGTTGAAGGAGGAAATAATGGAGGGCTTATTATTATAATGAGTGGGAGAGATGGGGAAATTATGAGTGGTTAATGAAGGAGAGGGCTTGTCAATGGAGAGAGCTTCGCACAAGGCTTGTTTGGCCATGTGGATATCGGTCTGAAGTCTTCTTTCCCACTGGCCCTTGTTTGGTTGTGAAGATGATGACGACAAGTATCCACCGTCTTCCTGATCGTTGTTACTGCCCACCTTCCATGGCGCCACCATTTCTCCTTCTTCATCATCAGCTTCTTCTTCAGATGCGTGTTCCGTAATTCTTTATGTCATTGTCTGTTCTCTGTGGGAGGTAAGAAGCTATGGCCGCCCACCTGCACTCATTTTACGTAACAAACACACGCCTCATCTCTACCGGATTCAACCGCTTAAAACAGATAAATTAACAACCTTTTCTCAATTCTTCGATGTCCTCGTCCTTAACAAAGTTCAGAATTTACTCTAGATATAGAGTACAGACACAATAGTATAATATATACCTATTTCCGAGAAGAGCTTGAAGGTGGATGATCATCTTCTCTTCATGCTCCGTGAAGTTGCCGCGTTTGATGCCTGGGCGAAGATAGTTGGTCCATCTCAGGTCGGCAGCTTTTGCTGCATCT
>NW_021633584.1:0-52995 GCF_004799145.2 Neltuma alba
TGGAACACTCATCCAAGATGTCATCCAGCAAGTAAGCTGCATCTCGAAGCTTGCGTAGCCAATTCTGGAGAGGTTTGTCGGTGAGTTGCTTCTCCTCAGCATCTTCGAGCACAGCCTTGATTGTAGTGAGTACGCTTGAAAGCCTTGTCATTTCTCCACCGACACCCATAAACAAAACGAGCTCTTTCTGAATGAGTGAGCTCAAAGTCTCAATTGCAACCTCAATCATAGCCTCCGTCATCGTGTGAATGACAAGATCCGATGTAGTGAGGTGTGTTTGTCTTGTGGGAAGTTGAGTAAAGCGAGGTCGAAAGCTTGGGAATATATGTAGCAATAACTGAAGAAGATGGGCAGAGAGACTCTTCAAGTAAAAAAGGAAGCAAAACCGCGTGGCCCAACAATGCAGTGCGTGATCACATGCTGCCGAAAGTACGGGAATGGATCCCCCCCCCCCTTTTTTTTTCCTCTCTTTTCCCCTCTCTGCTGGTATACACTGCCCCTTTATTTTTTTTATTTGCCTTTCCCAGCTTTCTGGAACCATCTATGCTTGGGGACACAAGCTGTCAAATAAAATACCAAATGAAAAATGAGATTTATTAAGAATAATTTACAAGAAAATTTATTATGTGCATATTCAATTTAATTGTTTTATATTTTAAATAAATTTTTATCTTAATATATACATAATTTAAAATAAAAATAATTTTATAACTATCATTCATTAAAAATAAATTGATTATTGAAAAAATTACATGTTAAAAATTTACACAGATAGTAAATAATTTTATTTAATTATTTTATTGTTAAAATGTCTCATTTTTCATTTGGTGATGTTTTGGCAACCTATATGTTATATAATGGATATTTATATTAATCATAATTAACAAATTATGAGCATAAGAACTAATATTTGTAATTGAGAAAAACTGATAAGAATTAACCAATTAATTTTTAAAATAACAAAATCAGTTATATCAAACTATAGAGACAGATATGAGTTTCTGCGACTCCCTATCTTTTTAGTTTTGTTTTTCACTTTTTTGAGTCACCAAACACAGATGAAACCCTTTACTTCGGAAAAAGAAAGAGGGAGGGGAGAGATAACGTGGCAGCAAGGCACTGGCTGTAGGAAGTTAAGAAAGGGAGGGGGGAAAAAAAAGAAGAAAAAGGGCCACAGACAGCAGCCGAGAGATAAAGAAAAGGAAGGAAACCGTTCCCCTAGGGTACATGGAAACCAGCAGGAAAACACCACTCCTCTAATTGACCTTATTCCTGGGCTAGAAGCGATGATTGATACAGAGGAACGTGTGGTTGATTATGTGGAGTTAGGGGGAGATTGGGATAGACAGAAGCTACTTTAGTGGTTCCACCCTCATATTGTGGATCGGATCTCTAGTGCGCACCCACCCCGTGAGGAGAGGATAAATTTACTTGGAAACCGTCCACCAACGGGACCTTTACTATTAAATCTGCCTACTCTTTTATTTCTGCAGGTACTAGCCAACCAGTGGAAAGCGTTTGGAGACACCTATGGCGATGGAAAATTCTGGAGAAGATCAAAACTTTTATGTGGCTCTTCTGCCACAATAGAATTCACACGGCGCAACTAAGAACGAGCAGGGGACTTCAACCAGATGAGAGCTGTCCATTTGGGTGCAACCAAGTAGAAAACGCTATGCACCTTCTTCGTGAGTGTGTCAATGCTAAGGAAAGATGGAAATGTGTAATCAATCCCTTAATGTGGGAAAGCTTCTATTCTAAACAAGGAGTGGAGTGGGTTACGTGGAATCTTACAAAGGAAGCAGGAGCTGATCATACTAAGAAAATTCCTTGGGCCACCCTCTTTGGTTACATTTGTTGGGATATTTGGGTGGATAGGTGTAACCGGCTCTTTAATACAACAAGCACTAATTGTCCAAGCAATGGGATGTCTACCTTTTTTAGAGCTTGCCTTGATCAAGACCTACTAGAAAAGTGCCAGTTTTACAACCTCAATGGAATAAATGAAAGGCAAAGCAATAGAGATGTGGGCAGAGAGGTCAGGCTGGAGGTTGATGGATTGGTACTGCAGGATGGTAGAAGCGGATGTGGTGGAGTCATAAGAGATGGAGTAGGTAATTGGATTTGTGGATTCAGCTGCAAGCTTACTAATGTTCCACCTGCGATTGCGGAGGTAATTGGCGTTATTCATGGCCTTAACATGTGCTGGAACAGAAATTACAGAGAAGTCTCACTCCTTTCTGACAGTTTAGAGGCAATCAACCTAGTCACCAGAGGTTGTGATGACCAACACCCTTTTAAGGATGTCATTGATGATGCCCGTATTATTGTTAACCAAAACTAGAAGGTTTTCTTGTACCATGTGTATAGGGAGGAAAACCATTTAGCTGACTATCTAGCTAATCTGTCCCATAGCCTTGATACTTCTTTTAGGATCCTTGATCAACCTCCCCCTTTTTACCAAGAGGTGGAAGGTGATGTAGGAGGTTAAGCTTCTTTTCTTTGTTTTGTTTTGACTTGCTGATCTAGCTCTGTATCCAGTTTTTTATTCAAAAAAAAAAAACACCACCCCAAAATCACAGGTACTTTCTTGATTGGTGTACAAAAAGAAAATTACAAATCATTACTCATAACGTGAAATCTTTGGCAGGCAAACCCCTCAAGAGGGCACAATTTTTTTTTTGGTGAAAAGAATAAATGTGATTCCATCATGATATAATATTTAACCCAAGCATCGAATTGGGAGGAGGCAGAAGTGGATAAAAAATGGAAAAGTATTGAAGAAAATAAAGGGTAGAGAGACGGGGACGGTCCATCCGGCTAGCTAAGCCTCGGTATTAATTTATCATCATTTTCCCTTTTCCTGTTCCTTTTCCTTTTATCTTATTACCCACTCCTATTTATCAGATCTGAAATCTTTTTTTTATAAAAAGCGGATTTACCTTTTGTCCCATAATAATCCCCCGGCCAACTCGAATCTATGCAACGCGCTTTTATTTTTCTGCTTCTGACCGAAAAAAAAAATGAAGGGGTGTTTAAGAAAAAATCAAATTATAGTTTTAAAGATAGTTTTATGACGTATGAAGTAAATATATTAAAAAAATTTTCTTTTGATTTATGAAAAAATATTTTTTAAAAGTGTTTTTTTTAATACTTACCAAAGAACCCCTAAAAATTAAAAAAACTTTTCAAAAACATTTGTATACACTTTTTTAACGAGTCCTTTTCACGTTTTTTTCTTATTTCACTTTACAATTCCTTTGTTTGTTAGATTACTGTCTCATGAGAGATAATTGGATTCTAAAATGGACTGCTAGATGTTAGCTACATGCCCAGATTTCGGATGGATGGAAGAATTGAGTTAATTGGCTTTATTAATCTGGACAAAAATGGGGTTCAATTTTTGTTCAGATTTATCGTTTTTCCCTGGGCACAGAGATAGATTTATGTTTTGAGCGAGTTAAAATGTAGAACAAGAATAAAAGAAATATTAAAAGCAGACGTCCAAGAAGAAGAGTAAAGGATGATAGAAAAGAAACAAGATAGCAAAGAAGCATATCGTGTTATGACAATATAATTGCGAGAGAACAATGTTTAAAAGGCAAAGTCATAGAAACTTGATTTAAATCATGCCCCACATCACAATATATTATCATAAACAATAAACAGACCTACTCATTGAAAGTGTAAACAATCAACCTCAATTGAAATACTTAACAAGGGAACAAACCAAGGTTCGGCCATGAATTAAATGCAACAGTATAAACCCAGAATAATAATACACATAAGGAGCATAATTTCTATAATGTTACATGAACATGGAAGACGGCAGGAAAAGAAAAGGAAGACGCAAATTTCAATATGCAAAATGCTCGAACCATGACTTGTTAAGGAAGCCACATGGCGAAAGATTAGACTAAACTTCATTTCCTACTTAACACTGAAATTTTCAGACACCAGCAGAAAGAAAGCAGTAGGGAACAACACTTTCATGCTTGAATTCTAAAATTTGTCATCAAGAGACAGAGCCTCCATTCTGTTGAGTAACTCGGCTCTACCCAATGGGGCCTGGAATCTGACTCAGTCTTCAACAAAAATCTGAACATATAGAAGCAGAGACTTCTCAGTTCCCAAATGAAACGCAAAATACGGTAGTAAAATATTGTAATATATTCAAATTTCAAGAACAAAATGAAGATGATGCAATCTCACATGGAGTTTTTATTCCGATAGTGCGGAAAAGGGAACGAGCTTATGAAATGAGACGCTGTCTGTCATGGTCCTCTGCGTTGGTATAATTTGGATTCTCAAAATTGTAAAATTACGAAATATGAAACGTGAAAAATTTGCTGTCCGAAGACTAACCTCAAGACCTATTTACATATATAGCCCCACCGTATCTCCTTATAAGAATCCCACTGGCTATACTGAGAAAAAGGAAAAATTACTATATAACTCCCTGTAATTTCACTTCATTGGAAATTAAATACGTGTTTTTTTTTTATCATGATTTTCTCAATTATAAAATCAAAACCAATCAAATTACAATATACATGGATGCAATATTACAACAAAGAGCATAATAATTTTTTCATATTGACAATAAATGAGTTACAATCCATCATTGTATTTTTTTAAAAAAAATCTTTTATTTTTATATTTTGTTGCAACTCATGTAATTTAGTCAATATCCATATCAATAATGATTAACAGATTATGAGCATAAGGACTAAATCCTATAATTAAAGAAATTGTACGGAGATAATAATAAAAAATCAGAATCAGATTTTTAATCAGGTAAATAAAACTATAATAATCTCAAATTAACTTTTTTTTCCTTCAAAAAAAAAGCTAGAAAAAAAACCCCTCATGATCCAAGCAATGCGACAAATTGTATGCCTGAGGATTAGAGCACATATCTTACCTGAAAATAGGCATCTTAATCTTTTATATCACGACAGGGAACATGAGCAATTTTGTGCCAGTCCTTCCCTGTTCCCTCCTTGCATCTCTTCCATAATTTCGGACAACCGCAAATGGACAAATATTTCAAATTTGTAAGGCTCTGAGTGTTCATCGGAAGTGACATCAACTTGGGGCATCCAGATATATACAATGACTCAAGCAACCCAAGGTTCCCCAACCAGTCAGGCAAGGACGCTAGATTTGGGAGATCAGACAATCGTACCAATCGAAGGGTCATAATATGCTGTAAAGCATCATGGATATCTTTCACCTCCACACATCTATCAATAGTTAGAGCTTCAAGGGCTATGAGGTGTCCAAAACCTGTAGACAGTTTGAATTTAGGACACTCACTAATAAAGAGATTTTTAAGAGAACACAACCCTCGCGACGCTTCCTCTGTAATTGTCTCAAGGTTGTTGCATTCACTAATTTGCAATTGTTCGAGAGCCTTCAAGTTGGCGTGAAGGTGCTTAAGGCCTACTAACATCTCTTCTGGAAAGGAAGTCAACTCTCCATCTCCGGACAAAGCAAGGCATTCAAGATTGGGCAGATTTTGATGAATTGAACCAACTAACTCCTTGCTACATCCATTTGTAACTTGTAGTTGAGTGATGGATGGAAGGAAAGGCAAGTTTAGTTGCGGACAATGAGTGATGTCCAACTTTGAGAGACGTGGGAACATGCTGTCTCCATCCTCCCTTGACAACTTTACAATGCTCGGTAGCCTTAACAGCTCTAGACCTTCCAGAGCTTGGAAGCCTCTATCAACCCCATCAACATAAGATTCCTCATCTATGTATTGCACGTGATTCATGTCCGACAAGCTCAGACGCTTCAAAGACGGAAGTTTTGCCAGGCACGAAACGCATACAAGATTTTTACAACCCTTGAGTCGTAAGGAAATTAAATCCTTGAGCGTAGGATTAATCATCCATTGTGGGAGTTGGGTGCCAAGATATCCTTCTACAACCAAACTTTTAAGTTGCTTGTGAGGTTGAAGAGCTTCAAGAATTTTCTCCTCATTTTCTTGTAACTGGGATTGTTCGTTCCTTCTCCAGTACAACTCTAAGTCATTGAGGCGCTTATCAGCCAACTTGGCCTTTTTAGCATCCGTCTCACTTGTTACTCTCTCCAAGCGCTTGATGGAGAGTGTTCCTTCAAGCTTCAAATTTCCTACTTCTTCCAATAAGAACCCTTCTTGCACACCAACAATATATGCACTTAAGGTCTTCAAACAAGTTAGTTGACGCATCTCAGGGGCCAATCTGGATAATGACCAACACCAATTCAAATGTAGATGACGGAGAGATTTTAAGCACTTCAATTGGTTAGGCAACTTTTTGAGAAACCGACAATGGTTCAAATTCAAAATTTGCAAATTCCACAATGTACATATTGAATCAGGAAGCATTGTAAATTCACCTTTAGAAAGGTTCAAGTACCTCAAATGCTTTAATTGGTCAATAGAAGATGACACCTCATTTAAAAACCTCAGGTCAAGTGCCCGCAAATGATAACATTTCAGCAATCTATCACAACAAGTGTTGGCCGTAGAATAATAATCCTTTAGCATTATAAATGTTTTTAAGGATTTGACCTTGTTCAAATGAGATGACCATATGTTACGGAATTTGTCAATGTCATCAATTGAGAGGTGATGAATTCTTTCACTAAGTGGGCCACTCTCAAATGTTCCGCTATAACATTCTTCCCCCATCACAGATTGGGCTAAATCATGAACAAGGTCATGGATCTTAAACCATGTGTCATAGTCAAATTCATCCATATGAACATCCATAAAAAATGACCTTAAATATAATTCATTCCACACTCTGTCACCATCACCTTTCTCTTCAAACCCTCCATTGGTTGAAATGAACCCATTAGCCATCCAAAGTTCTATTACATGTTTCTTACTCATCCTTTGATCTTTGGGAAACAATGCTAGGTAGGCAAAACACTGTCTCAATTTTGCCGATAAGTTCAAATAGCTTAATCTTAAAGCAGGCAGTATAGAATCTTCTTCTTGTCGTAAATTCCAAATCTCACTTTCCTTAATGCGGAGCCACTCTTTTTCATTACTTTGGAAACGCAGAAGACTTCCTAAAGTTTTAGCAGCAAGTGGAACTCCTTTACATTTCCTTACTATTTCCCTCCCTATAGCCATAAGCTCTTCGCGTGCCTCCTCCTCCGATCCAAAAGCTCGTTGTCTGAACAACTCCCAACACTCATTTTCTGATAGCAGTGATAACTGATGAGGCGACACTGTTCCTGCAATGCGTGCAACCGTTGTAAGACGGGTAGTGACCAGAATCGAAGCACCCTTCGATCCACAGGCAAAAACGGATTTCAACTTATCCCATTCCTCCTGCTTCTCATTCCACACGTCATCCAGGACAAGCAAGTATCTTTTTCCGCCAAGCACCTCTTGAAGCCGTCTTTGTAGGGGTTCTAGATCTAAATCTGCACAAACATGCCCAGTAGCTGACTCTATTATAGCTTTTGACAGCCTTTTCAGACCAAAATCTTCAGAAACACATACCCAAATTCTTAGCTCGAAATGATTAACTACCCTCTTATCATGGAAGACGTGCTGGGCAAGGGTTGTTTTTCCGAGACCGCCAATACCAATAATTGGATACACTGATACGTCCTCCAAATTAGAAGCATCGCCAACCAAAAAGTCTACAATTTTCTCCTTGTCTGCTTCTCTTCCATAGAATCGGGTTTGAGTAATGATTGAAGTACTTTGCCGCCATTCCATGACTTCATTCCTTCTCTCGTGAACCGTCTCGCGTAAATGAAACCTCGTCCTTTCCTCAGCAACTTCATCGAGTCTTTGACTGATGCCTTTCAATTTCTTGGCAATTTTGTAACGGAACTTAACATAAGTGAGGTTGAAAGAGCATAAGCAAGAGGCTTGTACCTTGTCTTGGCACTCCAAGTAAAGGGCATGCGTGGAACACTCATCCAAGATGTCATCCAGCAAGTAAGCTGCATCTCGAAGCTTGCGCAGCCAATTCTTGAGAGCTTTGTCGGTGAATTGCTTCTCCTCAGCATCTTCGAGCACAGCCTTGATTGTAGTGAATACGCTAGAAAGCCTTCTCATTTCTCCACGCACACCCAGAAACAAACCGAGCTCTTTCTGAATGAGTGAGCTCAAGGTCTCAAGTGCAGCCTCAATCATAGCCTCCGTCATCTTGTGAATGACAAGATCCGATGTAGTGAGGTGTGATCGGTGGGAAGTTAAGCAGAGCGAGGTTAAAAGCTTGGGAATGTGTGCAGTAATGAAGGAAGAAGATGAGCAGAGAGACTTTTCAAGTCAACAACGGAGCAAAACCGCATGGTACGACGATGCAATGCTTGCTCAGAAGATGCTGTCCAAAGTACATGGAACTTGGAAGCAAGCGACACCACACGAAAATCATAGATATTTTCTTGATTGATGCACGAATAGAAAATTACACATCATTACCCCCGGCCAATTCGAATCTTTGCAACGCGCTCTTATTTTTCTGCTTCCGGCCCAAAAAAAAAAAAGTGTTTGGAAAAAGATCAAATTACAGTTTTAAAGGTAGTTTTATGATATATAAAATGAATATATTAGAAAAATTTTATTTTGATTTAGGTAAAAAAATATTTTAAAAAGTGTTTTTTTATACTTAGCAAACAATCCCTAAAAAATTAAAATGAATCCTTTTCACGTTTTTTTCTTATTTCATTTTACAATTCTTTTGTTTGTGAGATTATTTTCTCATGAGAGATAATTAGATTCTAAGATTGATTACTATATGTTAGCTATGCCTAGATGCCGGATGGATGGAAGAATTGAGTTAATTGTCTCTATTAATCAGGACAAAAAATGCGGTTTAATTTTTGGCCAGATTTATCTGTTTTTCCTGGGCACAGAGATAGATTTATGCCTTGAGTGAGTTAAAATGTAGAACAAGAATAGTAAAGAGATGTTGAGGGGAAGATAGAAAAGAAACAAGATAACAAAGAAGTGTATCGGGCTATGACAAGATGGTTCCGAGAGAACAATTTTCGTATGGGACGCATCCATCCATGACTCTTTTTGTTCAGATGTGCGAATCACGCATACTGATACACACACACATCAATTTTTTAAATTCTACAATATAATTGTTTTATTATAAAAAAATCATGCTTTGGAGTGAAGAAAATAACGGCAAACCAAAAATACGAAGGTAATACTAGATCCATGACAAATCCATCTCTATCAGTGAGTGAAGAAAATAACGGAGTTTTAATAATGGGTGGTAGACTCTTAAAAACGACCTTTTAATCATAATTTATAAAAAGGATATTGAGGTGCCTATGATTTTTTCTAATTTTTAAGGATTGAAATATGTGATGGGAACATGATGGTTGCGAGTCATTTAAGGATTGAAATATGTGATGGGAGCATGATGGTTGGAAAAAGAACAAGGAACAAGCTCGTAAAAAGAAACACCGTAACATACTCTGTTCTTGCAAAAATATATTTTGGATTCTCAAAATTGGACAATTTATGAACTGGTGGGACATTCTATAAATTTGCAAATTTTGAAATCAACCTAGTAACACCCTGTTACTTTCTTCTGACATGTCTAGTATAGGGATTTTGAAATTTGAAAAATAAAAATAAAAATAAAAAGTTTTAAAAGGCATATTGACTGGTAGTAAATTTTATGAATAAGTGCAATGTGTTTCCATGAACATTAACTTAGTAGATAAGATGTTGTAGTCCCGTACTAATGCGTGATTAGCTTATGAAAAAATAAATACCTCGGCAGTATATTGTGCACATAAAATAACTAATTCATGCTTTGTTCCCTGTGACAGCTTTGATGGCAGAGACTAATAACTAATAACTAATTTAATCGATCATTTATGATTTCCGAAAGAAGATGAGCAGAGAGACTTTTCAAGTAAAAAAAGAAGCAAAACCGCGTGGTGCAATAATGCAATGCTTGATCAAATGTCGTCGGAAGTACATGGAAGCAAGCAAGCAACACCTCACGAAAATCAGTGACATTTTTCTTGCAAGGTGTGCGAAAAGAAAAGTACAAATAATTACCCTTCGTATGGGTTTAGGAGGCTTCTAAGATCTTCCACTCTAAATTTTTGGGATCCAAAAGTTTGAATAACTTCTTTTTTAAAAAAAAAAAATTGACATCATCATGATACGTATATAAATTCAAAGTATCAAATTATGCTCCAAATTGAATAAAATTGTGCGATTGCAAGAATATATTAATGTTTAAAAGTAATACTTGCACCCCTCCTAGATGTATAAGTTCATTATTAGGAGGTTTGTTTTAATTCTAAAATACTCCTCCGGTCCTTATTATAAGACCCAATTTGACTTTTTATTTGGTCCTAATTATAAGACCCAATCCATTTTGTCTCTTATATTTATGCATTTTTTTCCAAGATAATCCTTCTAATAATGATAGTTTTAGCCAATATACTTAATTAGCAAGGATATTTTAGGAATAACAACACTTATTTATTATAAATAACCAACTTAACTTGCTTTCTTAATCTCCTCAAATAAGTCAATTGGTCTTATAATTAGGACCGGAGGAGTATATGAATATGAGACTTCAACCTCTTTTGTCTCATCAGGTCAAAAAAAAAAAAAACCTCTTTTGTCTCACATAATTATTATTTTTTTCAAACTACCTCCTATAATTAGATTCATGTATAATGCGTGAGGTACCACTCTGATTCCGCTCATAAATGACTTGTAGGAGAAAAAATTGATTTCAAATATAAATTATTTAGAGAGTTATTAATGATTATTTTTTAATTTCATCCTATTTATTTTTTATTTAAAAGAGAGAAAGATAAAAGAGATCTGAGAATAATTTCTGCATTTTTATTGTTACAAGTCTTTACTTTGAAACTCGGGCCCGCTGCCCCGAAAGCTACTCTCCCTTTCTCGGAAAGTCCAACAAAGATTTATCATTTTGACTAAAAAAAACTCAGGGTTGATTTGCAAAGTAATTGTCGAGTTCGAATTAGAAATTGAATATTCTCGTAAATAAAACTTGGAGACTGCAGTACATATAAAACACAAAACCGGATTTTATATGTTTGATTTCTTTTTTATATTGTCTTTTTAAAAATGTTTGAAATTAAAACTTTAGACAGACAAGAAACAAATTCTTTTTTATTATTAAATTATACAAAACTCCCTTCAACTTAAAATCTTTTTTTTTTTTTAACCAGTTCAACTTAAAATCTTGTACACCCCATCCATTCAACTTTCAGTAATAAGCCTCTCTAGACTTTGAAGTATTGTAGATATCTCACCATCGTCAATTATATACCCTGTTAAATTTTCTTTGTGCCACTTTAAGTTATATAAAAATATTCGCTCAGATAAAATTTAACGTATAAATTTACCTTTTCTAAAAAATCATATATTACCTCCGGTCCCATTTATAAGACTTTATTTGTAGGAAGCAGTATATTCTTGCAATTTATCTTAACAATAGTATCTTTTGGTTAAAATCATTTTTTTAAATTTAAATTTTTGAACTTAAAAATTTTACGAAGATAACAAAACGAAATGAAAAAATTAGACTAATTTTAACAAGAATGAGGGCGCGCGGTGTAGTTTGGATGCATTTCAAAGGCGAAGGGTTGAAAATTGGAAGATCAGTGGTTGCATAATTGAAAGCCCATTAACAGTGGGATCCAACGCAGCTTTGCATTATTCTAGTGGGCTCGCATCAAGGACAACAGGTCTAATGTTTTTTAGGGAGGATGCAAAGCTTTTGGGTCGCAGCAGCATGGGCTTCAAGTTGGACTTTTTTTTTTGTGTGTGTGTGTATCCGATTAGATCAGCATTTGTAACTATTACAACTAATAGGATAGCAGAAGATGCTAGTTTCTTATAACATATTAAACTAAGGTTTAAATTCTCGTTGGAAGATATATTTACATTTAGTACCTAACAATATCTTGAATAGGATTACTTCTAATAGATTAATATACTTGCCTAGAAAAAAAAAAATACATTTATAACTAATGCATGTGAGACAGAAGTGCTATGTGCAATAGCAAACTAGCAGAGATCTTTAGCATGCGCTCTAAAATGAACATCCAAATTCTTAACTCTTCATACAATACAACAGAAGCAGTTATGTAGTAAAAATTAACGGGCTCTTTTATAATTTTGAAAAAACCATCCTGGTCTAAAGAAAAGTTACTTGATCGCGGTTAATATTGACATCTTTCGGATTGATATTTTGAGACAGGTTTGCAAAATGGATCCCTAATCACATCAAATTGTATTAGTGAGTTGATTTGTCAAATGTTGTATAATGATTCCTTCTTGTTACAAATGAAGTCAATGCTATGAGGGAATAGGCAGTGGGGTAAAGGCGCATGAGTATGGATTGAAGACATCAAGCTCATTACGGGTGCTGTATGAGCTATCAGCTCATTGGTTGTGTAGGGCATTTTAATCAAGTGCCTCTTTTTCTTGTTCTTTGTATTTACGTATTTCAAAGTTTGTGCTGGGAACCTAAGTGTGTCCCCTGTGTTTACTTTTCTTTTTTTCCAATTTCATGAGAAGTTTGCAAGTCAACAACAATGTTATTTCGTTAACATGTTCTTTTTTTCCGAAGTTATCCTTGAAGGAAGACTGCCCATTTCATTTGCCAATGTTATTTCATTTTTCCTTTTGCTTGTCAAATTGTTCAATTCCCAAGCATCACTATGCTATGTTCCTTTTAATTAAGATTGTTAATTGAGGTAATAAATCTGGGTTTCATCTGGTTCCCTTTTTCATTTCTGACAGAGATTCTACCCACGGGATAAGTTTTTATTTATTTGAATCTATACACTATGAAAATGTAATTTGATACTGCTATTATAGCTTTATTTTCGGGGTTGATGGCAGTCATGCCATCCTTTTACCACAACTTTGGGAAAACGAGTTGAAAGAATAATTACTCTGTGATGTTACATTTTATTGAATTATGCATGACACGACATGCTCAATGATGCCGCCAATGAGACAATAAGCAAGAGGGGTCTGAAAAAGTTCTGGCCTGGGGGTTCTATGATCATGATTCTTTTTGTTGAATGGATCCTTGTTCTTTAGGACTGGCATCTTGTGATGGCGTTTGATCTTTGATGTCAGTTCCTGTTATCATATTACTGAAGCTATTGAGTGACAACAAATTTTGTCTCCAGTATCCATCCTAAATGAAGTAGCTGTTGCATTTCTTATCAGAAGTTCTGTTTTGTGTGCAGAAAATGCTCCTGCCTTGTGGTCTGCCTCCAGAGAGGGAAGAAGATTGAGAGTTGCCATCCGGATCACACCGTGGATCATCACTGCTGGTTGTAGCATTGGACCGTTTATAATATTATGTTGGTCAGATGGTTTTATTACTTGTATGGCACTGATTAGAGTTTGTTTTGCCCTCTGTGAGGGTTCTAGTGGCTCTAGCATTATTTGCTCTGGAGCTCAGAAATTTAGATAAGGGGATAATGTGCTTACTGCCTTGTTTATTTATAGTGTTATCTTAATGTTTTCCACCAGAGCAGATCCTTTCTAAACTGGTCATGTCACGTTAAGCATTAGCTTGTGTTTTGAACCATATCAATACGGCCTTGGAGTAACTTCTTAACGTGGCCATTTTTATATTTGCCAAGCAAATAGCTTTGTTTCATCAATTTGATAAAGTGAATCAGTGATGATTCTTGATGCAAATGCAATGAAAGGCCATGACCAAAAGTGGCTTAACATCCAGCCGGGCACAATGGACTTCTCGTCCTACGGTAAACTTCATAAAAATTTTCAAAAGTGACATGACCACAATGATTCATGTGAGAAGGAAGTCTTGAATGGCTTATTATGCCAAAAACCAGACTACACACAAGGCTTCAAGGCGAAAAAGCCAATGGACATAATTTAAACAGCAGATCGGTGGTGAACCAGCAGGGACCAAAGTATCCGTCAGGTAAGGATGATGGGGTTCCAATATAAATCACGGGAGTTATCTTGAGCCAATCCGCTATGAAAAGGACGGGCTAGAACCAACCCATGTGGAAAGGAAGTCAATTCTTTATAGTTAAGAAACCAAAGAGAGAGGAATCAACATGAGTTGAAGCTAGTGGAAGAGGCTAATTTATATCGCCTCATAAAGTAGCAAATCAAAATTCGAATCTCGATTAGGAGAAGTATTCACATTTAGTGCTTAATAATATTTTGAACAAGATTGTTTTTAATAGGAGGATACCTGTGCATAGTTTAAAAAAAAATGATGATGATAAATCAAAGGGAATGGAGACGGTCAGGATTATATATTAAACCCAGAAGTGATTGGCCGCTTTTCTCTAGTACCTTCAGTTCAATCATGGGAAGACAAGAACATGTTTTCTCCGCCCTCCTTTGATAATTTTACGAGGTTTGGTTGCTTAGAGAGCTTTAAAATCTCTTGGAACCTCACCATCTAAGTTTCATCATCAATGTATTGCACATGAACCTTGTTTTATGTCTTTAGTTTGTTCAAATACAATACTACCTCCGGTCCTTATTATAAGACCCAGTTGATTTATTTGAGAAGATTAAGGAAGTAAGTTAAGTTAGTTATTTGTAATAAATAAGTGTTGTTATTTCTAAAATATCCTTGCTAATTAAGTATATTGGCTAGAACTATTATTATTAGAAGGATTATCTTGGAAAAAATGTACAAATATAAGAGACAAAATGGATTGGGGTCTTATAATTAGAACCAAATAAAAAGTCAAATGGGGTCTTATAATAAGGACCGGAGGTAGTAGTTTCCCTAAGAATGTAACGTGCACACAGTTTTTTGCAAGCTGTAATCTGTAAGTTGTATAAAATATAAATCTTCAAGCTGTAATCTGTAAGTTGTATAAAATATAAATCATTGAGGGTAGGGCTACCCATCCATTGTGGGAATTTAACTCTTATGTATGCTTCCACTTCCAAGGTCCTAAATTCGTGTATGAGCTTGAAGCATTTCCGATTCTCAGTTTCTTTCCCATGATAAGACCAAATTGTTAAGATGCTTGCCCGCCAACCCAGAGTGGACATGGTGATGAATGATGATAGGGGGTAAAAGTCACGAAGAGCAACTCACAATAGACTGGATTAATTAACATCTTTGACCGTGCTTTTTCATATACATACCATTCCATGAACTCCTTTAACACGAGGAGAAAAAAATTCAACCAAAAATAATAAATTTGTGAAGATCTATCATCAGACTAACACATCAAAACAATCTATAAACAAAATATTAGACTGGTCTCAATTTCAAATTTCCCATAAAATTTATTTGCCCCTGCTTCTAGTCATCTGCTGTCAGCCCTGGTCTAAATACAGCGTATGTGCCAGAAGTAATCCTGTATGCAATGTAAATATGCTAGCTTAATAACACTATCTTTCAATGTCGGCTATTTATCTGCCGTACTTTAAAAAGCGAAGTCATAGAAGCTTGATTTAAATTATTCCCCACATCACAGTATATTACCATAAACAATAAACAAACCTACTAATTGGAGTATAAATAGTTGAAACAATTACCAGGAGAAGAAACTAAGGTTGGGCCATGAATTAAATGCAATGGCATAAACCCAGAATAATAATACACACAAGGAGCATAGTTTCTAAAATATTACATAAACATGGAAGACGGCAGGAAAAGAAAAGGACGATGCAAATTTCAATGTGCAAAATGCTCTCACCATTCTACATTTGAAACAATGACTCGTTAAGAAAGTCATAGATAGCAAAAGATCAGACCAAAGTTAATTTCCAATTTAGTACAGTGAAATTTTCCGACACCAGCAGAAACCCAGCACTTTCATGCTTGAATTATAAAATTTTTGTCATCAAAAGACACAGCCTCTATTCTATTGAGTAACTCGGCTCCACCCGACGAGGCCTGGAATCTGACTCAGTCTTTAACAAAAATCTAAACATATAGAAGGAGAGACTTGTCAGTTTCAAAATGAAACGCAAAATACAGTAGTAAAATGTTGTAATATATTCGAATTTCAAGAACAAAATGAAGATGGTGCAATCTGATATGGAGTTTTCAGCTCCCATTCCCTATTCTGGTAGTCGGGAAAAGGGAACGAGCTTATGAAATGAGACACTGTCTGTCACGTCTTCTATGTTCATATAATTTGGATTCTCAAAATTGTAAAATTACGAAATGGGAAACGTACAAAATTTGTTGTCTGAAGACTAACCTCAAGACCTATTTACAAATATACCAACGCCGTATCTCCTTATAAGAACCACACTGACTATATTCAGAAAAAGGAAAAATTACTATATCAGACCCTGTAATTTCACTTCATTAGAAATTAAATCCATGTGATTTTTATCATGATTTTCTCAATTATATGTGTTAGTTTTTATACTCACAATTTGTTAATTTGTTAGAAAAATACATTAGTAGCCAATGACATGGCTCTCACTCAGTGTTCAACAAGATAATTTTACCACATGGATCTAAATAAAATCAAAACCAAGCAAATTATAATATGTATATATATATATATATATGGATGCAAGACTACAATGAAGAGCATAATACTTCTTTTATATTGATAATAAATAAGTTATAATCCATCATTGTATTTTTTTAAAAAAAATATTTTATTTTTGTATTTTATTGCAACTCTTATGCAATTTAATCAATACCCACATCAATCATAATTAACAGATTATGAGCATAAGGACTAATTCCTATAATGAAAGAAATTGTAAGGAGCCATTAAAAAAATCATAATCAGATTTTTGATAAGGTAAAATAAGACTATAAGAATCCCAAATTAATTTTTTTCTTTAAAAAAAAGGCTGGAAATAAAACCCCCCATGATCCAAGCAAGGCGACAAATTATATATATGGAAATTAGAGCGCATACCTTAATGTGCGAACGAAATAAGATGACCAACATTGACGTTGACCAAAATATGCATCTTAATAATCTCTTATATCACGACGTGGAACATGAGCAATTTTGTGCCAATCCTCCCCTGTTCCCTCCTTGCATCTCTTCCCTAACTCCGGACAACCGATAATTCCCAAATATTTCAAATTTGTAAGGCTCTGAGTGCTCATCGGAAGTGACGTCAACTTGGGGCATTGAGATACACACAATGACTCAAGCGACCCAAGGTTCCCCAACCAGTCAGGCAAGGACGCTAGCTTTGGGAGATCACGCAAACGTAACAATCGAAGGGTCATAATATGCTGTAAAGCATCATGGATATCTTCCACCTCCGCGCATTCATTAATAATTAGAAGTTTAAGGGCTATGAGGTGTCCAAAACCTGCAGACAGTTTGAATTTAGGACACCCACTAATAAAGAGACATTTAAGAGAACACAACCCTCCCGACGCTTCCTCTGTTATTGTCTCAAAGTTGTCGCATCGAGCAATTTGCAATTTTACGAGAGCCTCCAAGTTGGCGTGAAGGTGCTTAAGGCCTACTAACATCTCTTCTGGAAAGGAAGTCAACTCTCCATCTCCAGACAAAGCAAGGCATTCAAGATTGGGCAGATTTTGATGAATTGAACCAACTAACACCTTGCTACATCCATTTGTAACTTGTAGTTGAGTGATGGATGGAAGGAAAGGCAAGTTTAGTTGCGGACAATGAGTGATGTCCAACTTTGAGAGACGTGGGAACATGCTGTCTCCATCGTCCCATGACAACTTTACAAGGCTCCGTAGCCCTGACAGCTGTAGATCTTCCAGAGCTTGGAAACCTCTGTCAACCCCATCAACATAAGATTCCTCATCTATATAT
This sequence comes from Neltuma alba, assembly GCF_004799145.2. NCBI lineage: Eukaryota > Viridiplantae > Streptophyta > Magnoliopsida > Fabales > Fabaceae > Neltuma > Neltuma alba. The sequence goes on from NW_021633584.1 coordinate 17,785, forward strand.
TGCACGTGATTCATGTTCTCCAAGCTCAGACGCTTCAAAGACGGAAGTTTTGCCAGGCACGAAACACGTACAAGATTTTTACAACCCTTGAGTTGTAGGGAAATTAAATCTTTGAGCGTAGGATTAATCATCCATTGTGGGAGTTGGGTGCCAAGATATCCTTTTACAACCAAACATTTAAGTTGCTTATGAGGTTCAAGAGCTTCAAGAATTTCCTCCTCGTTTTCTTGTAACTGGGATTGCCCGTTCCTTTTCCAAGACAACTCCAACTCGTCGAGGCGTTTATCGGCCAAGTTGGCTTTTTTGGCATCCATTGGGCTTTTCACTCTCTCCAAGTGCTCGATGTCGAGTGTTCCTTCAAGTTTCAAATTTCCTACTTCCTCCAATAAGAACCCTTCTTGCACACCAATAATATATACACTTAAGGTCTTTAAGCAAGTTAGTTGGCGCATTTTCGGGGCCAATCTGGATAATGACGGGCACCCATTCAAACATAGATGACGGAGAGACTTTAAGTACTTCAACTGATTAGGCAACTTTTTGAGAAAGCAACACCCGTTCAAATTCAAAATTTGCAAGTTCCATAGTTTACATATCGAATCAGGAAGCATTGTAAATTCACCACCAGAAAGGTTCAAGTACCTCATATGTTTTAATTGGTCAATAGAAGATGGCACCTCATTTAAAAACTTCAGGTCAAGCGCTCGCAAATGATAACATTTTAGCAATCTAGTGTTGATTTCAAAATCATTTTCTTGTACTATAAATGTTTTTAAGAATTTGACCTTTTTCAAATGAGATGACCATATGTTAGGAAATTGGTCATTGCCATCAAGTAAGAGGTGATGAGTTCTTTCACTAGGTGGGCCATTCTCGCATGTTCCGTTATAACATTCTTCCCCCATTACAGATTGGGCTAAATCATGAACAAGGTCATGAATCTTAAACCATGTGTGGTCAAATTGATCTATCAGAACATCCACAAAAAAAGACTTTAAATACAATTCATTCCACACTCTATCACCATCATCTTCCACTTCAAACTCTCCATTGGTTGAAATAAACCCATTAGCCATCCAAAGTTCTATTACCTGTTTCTTCCTCATCGCTTGATCTTTGGGAAACACTGCTAGGTAGGCAAAACACCGTCTCAATTTTGCCGATAAATTCAAATAACTTAATCTTAAAGCAGGCAGGATAGAATCTTCTTCCTGTCGTAAATTCCAAATCTCACTTTCTTTAATGCGGAGCCACTCATTTTCATTACTTTGGAAACACAGAAGACTTCCTAAAGTTTTAGCAGCAAGTGGAACTCCTTTACATTTCCTTACTATCTCCCTCCCTATAGCCATAAGCTCTTCGCGTGCCTCCTCCTCCGATCCAAAAGCTCGTTGTCTGAACAACTCCCAGCACTCATTATCTGATAGCAGTGATAACTGATGAGGCGACACTGTTCCTGCAATGCGCGCAACTGTTGTAAGACGAGTAGTGACTAGAATCGAAGCACCCTTCGATCCACAGGCCAAAACAAATTTCAACTTATCCCATTCCTCCTGCTTCTCATTCCACACGTCATCCAGGACAAGCAAATATTTTTTTCTGCCAAGCACCTCTTGGAGCCGTCTTTGTAACGGTTCTAGATCTAAATCTGCACAAGCATGCCCAGTAGTAGCTGACTCTATTATAGCTTTTGAAATCCTTTTCAAACTGAAATCTTCAGAGACACATACCCAAATTCTTAGCTCAAAATGATTAGCCACCCTCTCATCATGGAAGATGTGCTGGGCAAGGGTTGTTTTTCCGAGACCGCCAATACCAATAATTGGATACACTGATACGTCCTCCAAATTAGAAGCATCACCAATCAAAAAGTTCACAATTTTCTCCTTGTCTGCTTCTCTTCCATATAATGGGGTTTGAGTAATGATTGAGGTAGTTTGCCGCCATTCCATGACTTCATTCCTCCTCTCGTGAACCGTCTCGCGTAAATGAAACCTCGTCCTTTCCTCAGCAATTTCATCAAGTCTTTGACTGATACCTTTCAATTTCTTGGCAATTTTGTAACGGAACTTCACATGAGTGGGATTGAAAGAGCACAAGCAAGAGGCTTGTACCTTGTCTTGATACTCTAAGGAAAGGGCATGCGTGGAACACTCATCCAAGATGTCATCCAGCACGTAAGCTGCATCTCGAAGCTTGCGCAGCCAATCTTTGAGAGATTTGTTGGTGAGTTGCTTCTCCTCAGCATCTTCGAGCACAGCCTTGATTGTAGTGAGTACGCTTGAAAGCCTTCTCATTTCTCCACCTACACCCAGAAACAAAACGAGCTCCTTCTGAATGAGTGAGCTCAAAGTATCAAGTGCAACCTCAATCATAGCCTCCGTCATCGTGTGAATGACAAGATCCGATGTAGTCAGGTGTGTTTGGTGGGAAGTTGAGTAGAGCGAGGTTGAAAGCTTGGGAATATGTGCAGCAATGAAGAAAGAAGATGAGCACAGAGACTTTTCAACTCAACAACGAAGCAAAACCGCGTGGTACGGTAACGCAATGCTTGATCAGAAGATGCTGTCCAAAGTACACGGAACTCGGAAGCAAGCGACACCACACGAAAATCCTATCTCATCACGCCAAATCTGCGGCTGGCAAAACCCTCCTATGGGCATGACCTTTTTGAAAAAAATTAAATTTGACATTATCATAATACGCAAATAAGCTCCAAAGTAAAATTGTGCGATTCCAAGAATACACTAATGTTAACAAGTAAAAGAAAATACGAAAATCGTACTTGATCAAAAATATTTATCAAAACGATATACCTAATATTGCTCAAATCAAAAATAAGTTTCAAAATATCAGGAACTCGTTGAACAAGTTTGCATTAACTTACACCCTCTCCCGTTACATGACGGGGGTGGTTTAGGATTGTACAAAAATATTTTTTAAAAATATTTTTTTATAAAATGAAATAAATTTCTTTACATATTTATTCTGTATATAGTAAAAATATTTTTAAAATTATAATTTAATTTCCATCCAAACACCAGGACATCTAACAATTTGAAGTTATACTTTTTTTTATTGGAAAAAGTGAGATTTCAGTTGTTCATCTCTCTCCCTTCACCCCATTTTAGCTTCCCGTGTGAAAATTATACCCATACTTTTTTTTTTTGGACTGAAAATTATACCCATACCTTGATAAAGAGAATTTAATCCAAAACAAATTGTCGCTGGTAAAAAAAAAAAGGTTAAAACAAATTGTTCAGTGAAGTCTCTTGTAACCTCAACACTGCTACTATTTATCAATGATAGCGTGTGTTTACAAAAATATTTTGTTTTCCTTTATTTTTTAATCAAATTGCTGATACATTAAAGTTTTAATAAAATGATACTTGTAAAAGAAATATAAAGTAAACCTTTTGTACTCGTTGCTTTAAACCATTTCTGCAGTTCTATTTACAGAGATGAGATATTTTTTTCATCATTAAAATTTTAATATAAATATACCATTTTACTTTTTTATTTATTATTATTTAACCAAAGTAAAAAAGATAAATTTATTAATTCTGACAGAAATTTAACAACTTTTCAATTTTACTCATATTTAATATAAATATTTTTTTAAAAAATAAGAATCTACATAATAATAAATAAAAGATAAGATAATATATCTATGTCAAAAATTTAATAATGTAACTTGTAAATAAAAGAGAAAAAATCTCTCAATTTTAAATAGAATAGAGAAATAGTTTCAAGTACTGTGTATAACAAGATTCACTTTTTTTTCTTTTTTTACAAATATCATTTTATTAAAAATTTAACATATTAGCAATTTCATAGAAAAAATGATAGAAAACAAAATGCTTTTGTAAACACAAGCTATCATTGGTGAATAATAATGAGGTTAAGAGTTTATTTGGTACGAGGAAAGGGTAAGAAGATGGGAGGGAAAATTTTAACGAGCTTTGCTTAAAAAATTGAAGAAGTATGGTCAAAAAAATTTTAACTAATTTTATTTACTCTTTTATCTTACATCTTCTTTTTATTAAAATTTTACAACTCTATTTTTTTAAATTTTTAAGTTGAGCTTATTAAAATTTTCTTTCTTTCTCCAATTCCCTCGTGCACATAGCATAAAAGAGATCACACCGGTCATTATGTTTCAGCTTAGATTCTCTTTATCAATGTATGGGTATAATTTTCGCATCCGAGGGTAAAAAGGAGAGATGGTTTCATGTGGGTTTAACTGCAAGATTATCACGGCTATAGCCGAAGTTATAGCAATCATATATGGTTTTAATATGTGCTGGTATAAAAATTATAGGAATATTTTGTTTGCTCTGATTGTATCAAGGTCATTAAATTTTTTGCACATGGAGCGTGGTCCTACACAAACCTTTTAAAGGCCTTGTTAATGATTACTTTTTTTTTTGCAGAGATTGGCCGGTGACAGTTAACTACACATAAAAAATAATTCGATGGCTGATCATTTTGCCAAATTATCACATGCTCCTCTTGTCTTATTTATAAATTATTTTTAATATGTTTGATCACCTTGCCAATTTATAATATATTTTTAATATATTTTACACAAACTAAAAATAATTTTTAACTACATTAACTCTTTATTAAAATATAACAATTTTATAACTTTGTTCCTATTTAATATATATTTTTTAAAAAATAACTACTTACACTATAATAATGAATGACAAAATAGTCATGCTAAAATTTTAATGAAACGACTTATAAATCGGATAAAAAAAATTATTCTCTTTTTGTCCTATTTCAAAAAATTGTATTAAAGTCCCTTCAAAAAAAAATATAAAAAACTGTGTGAAATCATCAAATTAAATTAATACAAAATTTCAAACTTTTAAAAAACCTTATTGTAAGCTTGTTTAAAAAGGAAGATAAAGACAGTTTACTAACTGAACAGGTAGAATCTCTTATAATAAATTTCTTAAGACGTTAAATAAATTTAATAATTTAAAATAAATTGTATTTACTTGTCATCGATCCCAAAAATAAATGAGAATAGATTAGGGGATAAAATAAAGGGAAAAAAGACTAGGGAAAATGACGATAAATAATGATGACGCTTAGCTGGATGGACCTCACCCGACCTCAATCATAGCCTCCGTCATCGAGGAAGAAGATGGGCAGAGAGACTTTTCAAGTCAAAAAGGAAGGAAGACCGCGTGATACGACGATGCAGCGCGGGATCAAAGCCTTCTCTCTTTTTTTTTGGCCATTACCAACTTTCTGCAACGATCTATATAACCATCACCCATTTTGACCAAAACAAAAATATATATAACCATCACCCAAGAAAATATTATTAAGAAAAAAGAGATTTATTAAGAATAAATTACAAGAAAATATTATTATGTGCATATTCAATTTAATTTTTTATATTTTAAATAAATTTTTATCTTAATATATACATAATTTAAAATAAAAATAATTTTATAACTATCACTCATTAAAAATAAATTTATTATTGAAAAAATTACATGTTAAAAATTTACACAGATAATAAATAATTTTATTTAATTATTTTATTGTTAAAATGTCTCGTTTTTCATTTGGTGATGTTTTGGCAACTTATATGTTATATAATGGATATTTATATTAATCATAATTGACATAATATAAGAACTAGTATTTGTAATTGAGAAAAACTGATAAGAAGTAGCCAATTAATTTTTTAAAATAACAAAATCGGTTATATCAAACTCATAGAAACAGATGTGTGTTTCTGCGACTGCCTATTTTTTTAGTTTTGTTTTTCACTTCCTGGAGTCCCCCAAACACAAATGAAACGCTTTAGTTTAGCAAAAGAAAGAGGGAGGGGAAAGATAACGTGGCAGCAAGGCACTGGCTGTAGGCAGTTAGAAAAGGGCAAAAACAAAAGGGGGCCACGGACGGCAGCGGAGAGAAAGAAAAGGAGGGAAACCGTTCCCCGAAGGTACATGGAAGCCGGCAGGAAAACACCACCCGAAAATCATTGATATTTTCTCCATTGGCGTACGAAGAGAAAATTACAAATCGTTACCCCCGGCCAATTCGAATCTATGCAAGGCGCTTTTATTTTTCTGCTTCCGACCCCAAAAAAAAAAAATAATAATAACGAGGTGTTTGGAAGAAACTCAAATTACAGTTCTAAAGATAGTTTTATGATATATGAAATGAATATATTAAAGGAATTTTATTTTGATTTACATGAAAATATTTTTTAAAAGTATTTTTTTATTTACCAAACAACCCCTAAAAAACTTTAAAACACATTTGTATACACTTTTTTTAACGAGTCCTTTTCATGTTTTTTTTCTTATTTCATTTTACAATTTCCTTGCTTGTGAGATTATTTTCTCATGAGAGATAATTAGATTCTAAAATGGATTACTAGATGTTAGCTATGCCTAGATTTCGGATGGATGGAAGAATTGAGTTAATTGTCTTTATTAATCTGGACAAAAATGGGGTTTAGTTTTTCGTCAGATTTATCTTGTTTTCCTGGGCACAGAGATAGATTTATGTTTTGAGTGAGTTAAAATGTGGAACAAGAATAAAAGAAATATTAAAAGCAGACGTCCAAAAAGAGTAAGGGGATGTTGAGGGAGAGATAGAAAAAAACAAGATAACAAATAAGCGTATCGTGGTATGACAAGATAGTTGCGAGAGAACAACTGTTACAGGGGGCGTATCCATCCTTGACTCCTTTTGTTCAGATGTGCAAATCACGCATGCTCACACACACACTGTCAATTTTTAAAATTCTAACTATAAGAGTTGAGTCTTGCAAAAAAAGATTGGTCCTCACAACGTGATAAACTAAAGTTTAAATCTTATTAGGAGATGTATCTATATTTAGTGTTCGATAATGTCTCGAATAAGATTGTTTTCAATAATTTTTTCTAATTTTTAATTTGCTTCCTATACGTTTTTTTCTCCTTATTAAATCTTTTAATTTTACTCTTTTAGCATTATTAATTTTATATAACTCTGATCTATTAGCATTATTAAACCACGAACAAAAACTAAGTGTGCGCCTAACATAGTAAAGTTAAACGGTTTAATACGAAAATAAAAACTCAATGGTACCATATTAAAAATTAAAAAAAATATAGATATCGCAAGAATAATTTTCTCTTTACAGAATACATGTGAACGTGCTTGTAAATATTTATATTAAGCAGATTAAAACAACCAGTGAACATAACTCGCATGCTTTAAGTCCCTAATTTTAAATGAGTTCCCCGAAAATATGGAAGCAGAGATTTTTCGGTTCCAAAGTCAAACACAAACTGCAGTAAAGAAATACTATAACATATAGAAACTCTCTGAAGAAAATAATGATAATGTGATTGTGAGTCACTTAAAAAGAAACACCGCAACATACTCTGCATTCTCAAAATTGGACAATTTATGAACTACTGGGACATTCTATAAATTTGCAAATTTTGAAATCAACCTAGTAACACCTTGTTACTTTCTTATGACATATCTAGTATAGGGATTTTCAAATTTGAAAAATTAAAAAAAAAAGTTTGTTTTAAAAGGCATATTGACTGGTAGTAAATTTTATGAATAAGTGCAATGTGTTCCATGAACATTAACTTAGTAGATAAGATGTCATAGTCCCATACTAGTGCGTGATTAGCTTATGAAAAAATAAATACCTCGGCAGTATATTGTGCACATAAAATAACCAATTCATGCTTTGTTCCTTGTGACAGCTTTGATGGCAGAGACTAATAACTAATTTAATCGATCATTTATGATTTTTCAATGCAAAGCTGTGGATATGATTTCCGAACTTCAAAATTTAGTCCTTAGCTTAAGGAAGGAAGAAGATGAGCAGAAAGACTTTTCAAGTCAAAAAAGAAGCAAAACCGCGTGGTACAGCAATGCAATGCTTGATCAAATGCCGTCGAAAGTACATGGAAGCAAGCAAGCAATACCACACGAAAATCACAGACGCTTTCTTGCAAGTTGTGCGAAAAGAAAAGTACAAATAATTACCCTTCGTATGGGTTCAGGAGGCTTGTAAGCTCTTCCACTCTAAATTTTTGGGATCCAAAAGTTTGAATAACTTCTTTTAAAAAAAAGCTTGACATTATCATGATACGTATATAAATTCACAGTATCAAATTATGCTCCAAATTGAATAAAATTGTGTGATTGCAATAATATATTAATGTTTAGAAGTAATACTTGCTCCCCTCCAAGATGTATAAGTTCATCATTAGGAGGTTTGTTTTAATTCTAAAATATACGAGTATAAGACTTTAACCTCTTTTGTCTCACATAATTTTTTTTTTTTCAAACTACCTCCTATAATTAGATTCATGTATAATGTCTGAGGTAACACTCTGATTCCTGTTATAAACGACTCGTAGGAGAAAAAATTGATTTCAAATACTACCTTCGGTCCTAATTATAAGACCCAGTTGACTAATTTGAGGAGATTAAGGAAAGAAGTTAAGTTAGTTATTTGTAATAAATATGTATTGTCTTTTCTAAAATATCCTTATTAATCAACTATATTGGCTAGGACTATCATTATTAAAAGGACTATCTTGGAAAAAAAATGCATAAATATGAGAGACAAAGTAGATTGGGGTCTTATATTTAGGATCAAAATAAAAGTCAAACAGGGTCTTATATTAAGGACCGGAGGTAGTATAAATTATTTAGAGAGTTATTAATGATTATTTTTTAATTTCATACTATTTATTTTTTATTTAAAAGAGAGAATGCATTCTTATTGTTACAAGCCTTTATTTTGAAACTCAGGCCCGCCGCCCCGAAAGCTACTCTCCCTTTCTCAGAATGTCCAACAAAGAAAATTGCAATATCCGGATAAATAATAAATTTATCATTTTGACTAAAAAAACTCGGGATTGATCTGCAAAGTAATTGTCGAGTGCCAATTCGAAATTGAATATTCTTGTAAATAAAACTTGAAGACTACAGTACATATAAAATACAAAACCGGATTTTATATGTTTGATTTTTTTATAGAAAAAATTAATTTATTAGTCCTTATAGTTTTATTAGATTTGGAATTAGGTCCTTCTGGTTTTATTTCTTTTTATTACATCCTTATAATTTATTTTGCCAAAGCTTTAAGTCCTTCCGTCAAAACACCGTTAATCCATTAACATCCACCTGCTTTCTTTATATCTCTTGTAACACAAACACTCTCGTCAGAACCATGACACTAAAGCCAGTTACTAAGCGAAACTTTCTGCCGCCGACGATATCAACGGTATCAATAGCAGGTCCAGTAGTATTGTTGAGCTGTCAAAACTGTGGCTGTAGAGTTTGCGGTGATATGGATGTTCTAGTACTTCTTAATCTCACTGTCGATTCAATTCCCAGCAACCTTGCAGCAATTAGAGGTCATCTAAGGAATCAGGATGAGAATCATGTATTAGATGAGATAGTAGAGAGAAATTTGAAGCGGCAGAAAGGAGGGAGGATTGATTATATGAAGTAAGAGGTAGACCTATTGCCAAGGAGGTTGTGAAGATTAACGATGAGCTCATCTTGTTAAGTGAAGTTTCCTTGCTCGAGATCAAGTTGGAGATAGTTAATGCATCTAATTTTGCAACTCTTGCCACATCAAAGCAAAATATAGGCATACACATGGAGAGAGAGTAAGAGGACATGGGGAGAAAGGATCAATTGAGAGAGGGAGAATTGAGTGAGGAAAGGTGGGGTAGAAGGAGGAAAGGGATAAAATTAAAAAAGGCAAGATGGTGGAAAGCTGAAAGACGAAGAGGAGGGAACTACAATCAAACTAGCCATTGTTGGTCCTGAAAAGATGAGGGAGAAGGAGAGCTGCTAACTGGGGAGAGAGAAAGCGAGTCTTAATGCATTGCACTGGCTGTGTTTTGACAGAAGGACTTGAAGCTTTCACAGAATAAAGAATAAAGATCGAATAAAAAGAAATAAAATTAGAATGACTTAATTCCAAATCTAATGAAACTATAAGGACTGACAAATTAATTTTTTCTTTTTTATATTGTCTTTTTTAAAATGTTGGAAATTAAAACTTTAGATAGACAAGAAACAAATTCTTTTTTATTATTAAATTGTACAAAACTCCTTTCAACTTAAAATCTGTTTTTTTTTTTTAGCCAGCTCAACTTAAAATCTTGTACGCACAACCCATTCAACTTTTAATAATAAACCTCTCTAGACTTTGATGTATTGCAGATGTCTCACCATTATCAATTATCTACCCTGTTAAATTTTCTTTCTACAACTTTACAACAACAACAACAACAAAACCTTGTCCCACTAGGTGGGGTCAGCTATATGGATCGCACGACGTCATTAAGTCTTATTCAAAGTCAAATCTTTAGATATATTGTTAATTGAAAGATCTCTTTCAATGACTTCATTAAGTGTTGTCTTCGGTTTTCCTCTACTTCTTTTTAGAGGACTTTATACTATTTGATCAACTCTTCTTACCGGTACGTCCCAAGGCCTTATTTGCACGTAACCAAACCATCTCAATCGGTTTTCTCCATTTTCTCATTAATAGCGGCCACTCCAACTTTTTCTCGTATATGTTCATTACGGATCTTGCCTTTTCTTGTATGACCACACATCCATTTCAACATTCTCATCTTAACAACTGCCACTTCATGTTCATGTTGTCCCTTTAAAGCCCAACACTCGCTGTCATATGGCATTGCCGGTCTTATAGCAGTGCGATAAAACTTTCTTTTGACCTTATTTGGTACTTTCCGATCACAGATAACTCCTATCGCTTTTCTCCATTTAAACCACCGAGCTTGAATTCTATGACTAGCATGTCCACCAATTTCATCATTTTTTTGTATAATTGATCCCAAATATTTAAACATTTTCACTTGTGAAATGATTTGATCTCCCAATCTGACCTCTAACTCTGCACTAACTTGTCTCTTATAAAAAATACAATGTATATATTTTGTCTTGTTTCTACTCAAACAGAAACCCTTCGATTCTAAGGTTCTTTTCCATGTCTCAAGTTTAGTGATAATCTCTTCTTTTGACTTTGCTAATAGAACCATATCATCAGCACAAAGCATGCACTTCGGGATTTCTTCTTTGATATGCTTAGTTAAAACATCGAGAACTAAATTAAACAGATAAGGGCTCAAAGATGATCCCTTATGTAGGCCAATCCTTATAGGAAAATCCTTTGTCTCACCACCTGGTGTTCTAACACTAGTTGTGACCCCCTCATACATGTCTTGTATGATTTTGATATAAGCGACACGTATAGCTTTCTTCTCCAAGGCTCTCAAAAGCACTTCTCTAGATACGCGGTCATAAGCTTTTTCCAAATCAATAAAAATCATATGCAAGTCTCTTTTATGGCTTTGGTACTTGTTTCATTAGCCCCCTCAGTAAATAAATTGCTTCTGTTGTCGATCTTCCTAGCATGAACCCGAATTAGTTTTCAGAAATACAAGTCTCTAATCTCAACCTATGCTCCATCACCTTCTCCCACAATTTCATGATCTGGCTCATGAGTTTAATCCCTCTGTAACTAGCACAATTCTGAATATCCTTTTTATTCTTGTAAATAGGTACTAAAGTATTTTTTCTCCAATCATCAGGCATTTTATTGGAGCGCAAAATCTCATTGTATAACTTAGTAAGCCATAGCACCCCACCTTCACCCAAACACTTTCAAACTTCAATAGGAATACCATTAGGTCCAACTGCTTTATTATTTTCTATTTTCTTGAGAGCTTCCTTAACTTCACCGACTCAAATTCTTCAATAAACATTTTCTGCAACTTTAAGTTATATAAAAATATTCTCTCAGATAAAATTTAATGTATAAATTTACCGGTTCTAAAAAATCACCTACATTCTTGCAATTGATCTTAATAATAGCATCTTTTGGTTAAAATCATTTCTTAAAATTTAAATTTTTGAACTGAAAATTTTACGGAGATAACAAAACGAAATGAAAAAAATTAGTTTAACTAGAATGAGGGCGTGCGGTGCAGTTTGGATGCATTTCAAAGGCGAAGGGTTGAAAATTAGAAGATCAGTGGTAGCATAATTGAAAGTCCATTAACAGTGGGATCCAACGCAGCTTCGCATCATTCTAGTGGGCTCGATTCAATGGTCAAAAGTCTTTTTTTTGTTTAATTTTTTGAGTAAGGATGCTTTTTTGTCGCAGCAGCATGGGCTTCTAGTTGGAAAATTTTTTTTGCGTGTATCCGATTAGATCAACATTTGTAACTAATACAACCAACAGGGGAGCAGAAGAGGCTAGTTTTTTATAACATATTAAACTGAGATTCAAATTCTCATTGAGAGATATGCTCATATTTAATACTCAACAATATCTTGAATAGGATTACTTCCAATGGATTAATATACTTGCGTAGGAAAAAAATACATTTATAACTAATGCATGCGAGACAGAAGTGCTACGTACAACAGCAAACTAGCGGAGATCTTTAGCATGCGCTCTAAAATGAACATCCAAATTCTTAACCCTTCATACAATACAATAGAGGCAGTTATGTGGTAAAAATTAACGGGCTCTTTTATAAGTTTGAAAAAAAGATCCTGCTCTAAAGAAAAGTTACTTGATCGCGGTTAATATTGACATCTTTCGGCTTGATATTTTGAGATAGGTCTGCAAAATGGATCCCTAATCACATCAAATTGTATTAGTGAGTTGATTTGTCAAATGTTGTATAATGATTCCTTCTTGTTACAAACGAAGCCAATGCTATGAGGGAATAGGCAGTGGGGTAAAGCGGCATGAGTATGGATTGAAGACGTCAAGCTCATTGCGGTTGCTGTATGAGCTATCAGCACATTGGTTATGCAGGGCATTTCAATCAAGTGCCTCTTTTTCTTGTTCTTTGTATTTACGTATTCCAAAGTTTGTGCTGGGAACCCAGGTCTGTTGTTTACTTTTTTGTCTCCAGTATCCATCCTAAATGAATTAGCTGTTGCGTTTCTTATCAGAAGTTTTGTTTTGTGTGCAGAAAATTCTCCTGCCTTGTGGTCTGCCCCCAGAGAGAGAAGAAGATTGGGAATTGCCATCTGGATCACATAGTGGATCGTCACTGCCGGTTGTAGCATTGGACCATTTATCATATTATGTTGGTCAAATGGTTGTATTACTTGTATGGCACTGATTAGAGTTTGTTTTGTCCCCTGTTAGGGTTCTAGTGGCTCTGGCATCATTTGCTCTGGAGCTCAGAAATTTAGACAAGAGGATAATGTGCTTACTGCTTTGTTTATTTATAGTGTTGTCTTAATGTTTTCCACAAGAGCAAATCCTTTCTAAACTCAATATTGCATTTCATTATCGTGAATAAAATTGAGAAGGACATGATATCATTGGTGTTTTTGTTTATATATTGAGGGCATATTCGTTAATTTCTTGTCACAACTCACAACGCTAATCTCCCCTTTTTCAAGCCACTGTTATCCTCTTATCATTCATATTAAATTACAAATTAAAAGAAAATCACTCTTGAAAAAGTTCAGTTAAGAAAAACTGTTGAAATACTGTTCATTCAAGTTTTAATGAGTGTTTGAATAAAAACCAAATCATGATTTTAAAAGTAATTTTGTAGTATACAAAGTAAATATATAAGAAGAGTTTTATTTCGATTTGCATCAAAGTACTTTTTAAAAATGCTTTTTGATTGAACCAAATACTTTTATTAATATAAGAGCTAATTAACTGATTTGAGTGAATTACAAAAACTAATTCACCAGCCAACACTGTTTCTAGTAAAAAGAGTTTTAATTGCTTGACCATGGAGTTTTGAGTTTGAGTTTATAGGAATGCAAAAAATGTCTTTGTGAGAGCTACCTCTTATTGGATCTAACAGTGCTCAAACCTGAGTTAATTAGATAGTAAGATAAAAAAAATTACTTAATTATGAGTTTACAACAAACACATAACATTATAAATATAATTTTATAAGCTGAATAAATTAATTTAATAAAATAATAAATATAAAAGACGAAATTGATAAAAATCTTATCTTTAGTACTCAAAATTAACTGGCGGCTAGATTCTGCATTATAGGACAAGGGACGTACTAATGTTGTCAACAAGCACTATTGTTGCTTCAAGTGTCCTATTTGAGGAATTGATTACTGGGCAGTATATATCTAAACGCAAAAGGAAAACCACAATTGTAACCCTAATTTTTTAAATTGCAACGAGGATTGATGGGTAGCAAAGTTTGAATATATTTGATTTTTTCCAAAAAAAAATTTTAAGTTATGTCAAATAACACCCAAAAGTCAAATACAATAGTGACATGATTTGTAATTGCTTAATGTTTTCAATTACTATGTGCAGCTTTCATCAGTTCAGCACGTTAAATCATGTCTGTGAAAAAAAAAAGTCATATATATTCATAATAAAAATTTCATAATATTTTATATTTTTCTTTCATGTTTAAAAATATATTGAAATGATACCTATACGCACAATTTTGGAAAAACCAGTATAAAAGGTGGAGCTAACGAACATGAATATTAGTTAATCTTAATATCATATTATATATAATTTAAATTGGATATTGAAATATAAAAATATAAAAAAATATATTAAGTCAAAAAATTTAAACAATTCAAATTCAAATTCAAAATATTCATTGAGCCGAAGGAAAATTCCATTACCTGAAGACGGATGTAATTTGACGAAGGAAAAAGGAAGGCGCAAGTGGCGCGTGTATCGTTAGCGGTTGAAAATTGGCGGGTAAATGCCAGCGTGGCCTGAGCCTGTAAAAGACTTCACAGCGGATCTGCTTAGATCACTTTTACTTTTTTCTTTCTCTAAAAAAAAAAAAGGGGATCAGGTAATTTTAGTTTTAATTTTAATTTTAGTTTTTACAATAAGATACTGTCTCCGGTTTTTAATATAAAAATTAGTTAATTAATTTAAATAGATTAAGAAAATTAGTTAATTTAGTTATTTATAATAAACAAATGTTGTTTTTTCCCCTAAAATATCTTTAATAATCAAATATATTAGTTAAAACTACTATTATTACGAGGATTACGTTAAAAAAAAAGGATAAACATGAGAGATAAAATATATTAAAGTTTTATATTTAGGATCAAAATAAAAATTAAATAAGCTCTTATATTAAAGATAAGGGGTAACATTAAATATTGCATCTATGCGGACAATTGTCTCCTGGATCCTATATTACATTAAGTAATTAAGCAAACTATATTATCTGTGACTTTTAAATATAATATAATTGGACAAAACTCAGGGAAAATAATAGAAACATACATGCCGTGCTTGATCAAGCTGGTTTTAAAAAATATTAAATGGTGTGGGGAGTTCATGGAAGCAACCCCCCATGAAAATCACTTCCCCCCCCCCCCCTCCTTTTTGGGTGTGAGAAAATGACAAATAAGCACCCTTTTTATTTTATAACGTCAAAATCTTTGACATTTAGCTAGAGGTCTCAAACGACCCTTATAAGCCCATATAGGTTTGGGCTTATAATTCTCTTAATATTAAATTTTCGATGTTTCTTTTAAGTTTTATTCTCACTGATCAAGCACAAGGTTGCGCCTGAAGGCTCGAGTAATTTTTTTTCCCATAATGCATTATCATAATACGTGTATAAACTCAAAAGCATCAAATCAAGCTCCAAATTGAATAATACAAGCACAATTTAAACAACAAAATATAAATTATCTTAAAGTATAAATTTTAAATCTAAAATTAAATATTATTTAGTATTCATCTTTATCATCAAAAAATAAAGAGAACGCTTCAAATCATCGGAAAATAAATTTTCATTTTGCTTTCAATCATTTCTTTAAAATTGAATTTTTAATTTAAAATTTTAAGGAGATAAGAAAACGAAATTCAAAAGATTAGGATACTTCGTGTACTTTTTCCTCAACAATTCATATACATATGATAAAAACATTTTAATTATAAATTTATGAAACACGTTTTTACTTGAGTCACAAGCTAACTTTACTCCTGGTCCCCAAAAAAAAAGTGGGAGATAATGAGAATTGTTAATGGGGAACAGGTCTAGCTTGGATCCATTTCAATGGATTCAAAATTAGAAGATGAGTGGGAGCATGATTGAAACTTGAAAGTTTATTGACCTCTAGGCTCTGCCTCATTCTAATGGGCTTATATAAATATTCAGAGTTTTGGTTGGAGCATGCATGGGCTTGAATTTGGCAAATGGTAATTGATGCAGCAAAATTGTTTTGGTAGTATATTGTACACATAAAAATAACTAATTCATGCTTCGTTCCCTGTGACAGCTTTGATGGCAGACACTAGTAACTAATTTAATCGATCATTTATGGTTTTTCAATGCAAAGCTATGGATATGATTTCCGAACTTCAAATTTTAGTCCCTAGCTTAATAACATCGTTAATTACAGGGTGATTAAATTAATAATCTGGACAGTACCCAGGCTGAGGTTTGCCAAATATGCACGTGGAATATAATGCAATGCAACATATATCGCGTTGTTCAGAGTTGGAATCAACGCAACGTTTTTTATTGAACTTCGTTATCGTACAGTCTGGATTTTTTTCATTAGAAGGCAACTTCATTAAACAAGTAAAATGATACAGTAAGAAACGCTATTGAGCCCCTTGCATATGATACCCAAGACAGACACAAAGAACCCAATAAAACTGACGCGAAGCAAACTCTTAATACAAACAGCACAAAGAAAAGAAAAACTCTGAGCTCCAGCAAAAGCTGATGCACGAAACGAGCCATAATGCTGCCAGAAGGAACTAGGAAGACCAACACGAGCAAGAACTAAGGCGACCACTTGGGTAATTAGCTCCAAAGCTAAACACAAACCACCTTGAGGGGCCACAAAGAAGACAAGTCTGCTACAGAGAGAGAATCCCAGAAAAGAGGGGCTGGCACAATTGAATGCAAAATCACAGTAAGCATGGAAACTAGCAGCAGAAGAAAGGAAGATGCAACCTTCAATGTGAAAAATGCTCCCTCCATTCTATATTTGCAACAATGGTTCATTAATGTAATGTAATGTCACTTGGTTATAATAACCAACCCCGCTTTCTTGATCCCGAGCACGTTAAATATTGTAAATCAAGTACTTTGCAATTGCTTCATCCCTTCTCCCACCTGGTATGGATAGGAAGGGCTTGAACCGTCCCATCTGGAAAGCAATCAATTCTTCATTGTACCGAAACCAAAGGGAATGTAGACTGCGAAGAATATGTACTGAAACCAGCAGTGGTTGCTTGCTTTTCTCAAGTATCCTTGGTTCAATCATGGAAAGACGAGGAAACATGGTTTCCACATCCTCCTTTGATAATTTGACGACGTCTGGTAGCTTATAGAGCTTTGAAATCTCTTGGAACCTCACCATCATATGATCCGTCATCGATGTATTGCACACGACGCGTGTTATGTCTTTAGTTTCTTCACAGACGGTAGTTTCCCTAGCAGTGTATGGTGCATATCGTTTTTGCAATCTGCATGTTGTATAAAATATAAATCTTTGCGGGTAGGGCCACCCATCCATTGTGCCCATTTAAATTATACTGCATAAACAATGAACCTCAATTGAAACAATAAATACGAAGTAAATATGCTAGCTCAACAACACTTTCTTTCGATCTTGGCTATTTAAATTAGGGAAAACCATATTGGAGGTACTTATATTTTTTTTCAATTTTCAATTTGGTACCTGTGTGGTTTTTGTTCTTAACTAAATCTTTATTTTTCTTCTATTAACATCATTAATCCTTATGTAGAGACTAAAAATATCAATAGAACAAAGTTATAAGAGCTAATGTTGCTAAAAAGATAAAATTAAATGTTTAATTAAAGGGAAAAAAACACATAGGTACTAAATTAAAAATTGAGAGAAAGTATAGGTACTTTCAATATGGTTTTCCCTTTAAATTATTCTCTAAATGACAGTGTATTGTCATAAACAATAAACAGACCTAGTAATAGGAGTATAAACAATGAACCTCAAATGAAACAGTTAACAACAGAAGAAACCAAGGTTAGGCCATGAATCGAATGGAATGGCATAAACCCAGGATAATAACATGCACAAGGAGCACAGTTTCTGAAATGCTACATAAACATGGAAGACGGCAGAAAAAGAAAAGGAAGACGCAAATTTCAATGTGCAAAATGCTCTCATCATTCTACATTTGAAACAATGACTCGTTAAGGAAGTCACAGATTGCAAAAGATCAGAGCAAACTTAATTTCCAACTTAGAACAGTGAAATTTTCCGACACCAGCAGAATGCAGCAGGGAAGAGCACTTTCATGCTTGAACTCTAAAATTTGTCATCAAAAGACGCAACCTCCATTCTGTTGAGTAACGCGGTTCCACCCAACGGGTGGAATCTGACTCAGTCTTCAACAAAAATCTGAACATATAGAAGCAGAGACTTTTGAATTTCAAAAAGAAACGCAAAATACGGTAGTAAAATATTGTAATTTGGATTCTCAAAATTGTAAAAAATGCGAAATATGAGCATAATAAATTTGTTTATTGTAAGAATAACCTCAAGACCTGTTTATATATATAGCCACGTCGTACCTCCTTGCAAGAATCCCATTAACCATATTGAGAAAAAGGAAAAATTAATATATAACTTCCTGTAATTTCACTTCATTAGAAATTAAATCCATATAATTTTTATTTTATCATGATTTTCTCAATTATGTGCATGAGTTTTTATGCTCATAATTTGTTAATTTGTTAGAAAAACACATTAGTAGCCAATGACATGGCTCTCACTCGTGTTCAACAAGATTAATTTTACTATATGGATATAAATAAAATCAAAACCAATCAAATTATAGTATACATGGATGCAAGATTACAATGAACAGCATAATAATTTTTTATATTGATAATAAATAAATTATAATCCATCATTTTATTTTTGTATAAAAAATTCTTTTACTTTTGTATCTTATTGCATCTTATTGCAACCCATATGTAATTTAGTCAATATCCATATCAATCATAATTAACAGATTATGACCATAAGGACTAATTCTTATAATTAAAGAATTTGTAAGAAGTTACTACCTCTGATTCTTAATATAAGAACTAATTGAATAATTTGAAAAGATTGAGGAAACTAGTTGAGTTTGTTATTTATAATAAATAGCTATTTTTTTCTAAAATATCCTTGCTA
Source organism: Neltuma alba (assembly GCF_004799145.2). Taxonomy (NCBI): domain Eukaryota; kingdom Viridiplantae; phylum Streptophyta; class Magnoliopsida; order Fabales; family Fabaceae; genus Neltuma; species Neltuma alba. The sequence continues at coordinate 36,991 of NW_021633584.1, forward strand.
ATCAAATGTATTGACTAGAAGTATCGTTATTACAATGATTACTTTGGAAAAAAATAAATAAATATGAGAAACAAAATAGAATGGGGTTTTATATTTATAACCAAAATAAAAATCAAATGAGCTCTTATATTAAAAAACAAAGATAATAATTAAAAAAAATCAGAATCAGATTTCTAATTAGGTATAACAAAACCATAACAATCTCAAATTAATTTTTCTTTGAAAAAAAGCTAGAAATAAAACCCCCATGATCCAAGCAATGCGACAAATTGTATATATGGAAATTAGAGTACATACCTCTACGTGCGAACGAAATAAGACGAACAACATTGACGTTGACCAAAATATGCATCTTAATCTCTTATAACACGATGTGGAACATGAGCAATTTTGTGCCAATCCTCCCCTGTTCCCTCCTTGCATCTCTTCCCTAACTCCGAATAACCATAAATTTCCAAATATTTCAAATTTGTGAGGCTCTGAGTGCTCATCGGAAGTGACGTCAACTTGGGGCATTGAGATATATACAATGACTCAAGCGACCCAAGGTTCCCCAACCAGTTGGGCAAGGACACTAAATTTGGGAGATAAGACAAAAATAACGATCGAAGGGTCATAATATGCTCTAAAGCATCATGGATGTCTTTCACCTCCCCACATCCTTCAATAGCTAGATGTTCAAGGGCTATGAGGTGTCTAAAACCTGCAGACAGTTTGAATTTACGACAGTTAATAATATAAATCCTTTTAAGAAAACGCAACCCGTGCGACGCTTCCTCTGTTATTGTCTCAAGGTTTTCACATAGAGCAATTTGAAATTGTTCGAGAGCTTTCAAGTTGGCGCGTCCAGTTGGGAGAACTTTAAGTCTGCGAAGCCCGAAAAATCGTAGATGTTTGAGGTGCTCAAGGCCTACTAGCATCTCTTCTGGAAAGGAAGTCCACTTTCCATCTCCATTCAAATCAAGGCGTTCAAGATTGGGCAGATTTTGAATTGAACCAACTAACGCCCTGCTACATCCATTTGTAACTTGTAGTTGAGTGACGGAGGGAAGTAAAGGCAAGTTTAGTTGCGGACAATGAGTGATGTCCAACTTTGAGAGACGTGGGAACATGCTGTCTGCATCCTCCCTTGACAACTTTACAAGGCTCTGTAGCCTTGACAGCTGTAGATCTTCCAGAGCTTGGAAACCTCTGTCAACCCATCAACATAAGATTCCTCATCTATATATTGCACGTGATTCATGTCCCACAAGCTCAGACGCTTCAAAGACGGAAGTTTTGCCAGGCACGAAACACATACAAGATTTTTACAACCCCTGAGTCGTAAGGAAATTAAATCCTTGACCGTAGGATTAATCATCCATTGTGGGAGTTGGGTGCCAAGATATCCCCTTGCAACCAAACTTTTAAGTTGCGCATGAGGTTCAAGAGCTTCAAGAATTTTCTCCTCGTTTTCTTGTAAGTGGGATTGCTCATTCCTTTCCCAAGACAACTCCAATTCATTAAGGCGCTTATCAGCCAAGTTGGCCTGTTTGGCATCCGTCATGCTTTTCACTCTCTCCAAGTGCTCAATGTGGAGTGTTCCTTCAAGTTTCAAATTTCCTACTTCTTCTAATAAGAACCCTTCCTGCTCACCGACAATATATGCACTTAAGGTCTTCAAGCAAATTAGTTGACGCATCTCAGGGGCCAATCTAGATAACGACCGACACTCTTTCAAATGTAGATGACGAAGAGATTTTAAGCACTTCAACTGATCAGGCAACTTTTTGAGAGACCCACACTTGTTCAAATTCAAAATTTGCAAATTCCACAATCTACATATCGAATCAGGAAGCATTGTAAATTTACCACGAGAAAGGTTCAAGTACCTCAAATGTTTTAATTGGTCAATAGAAGATGACACCTCACTTGAAAACTTGAGGTCAAGTGCCCGCAAATGATAACATTTCAACAATCTATCACAAGTGTCAGTTTCAAAATCATAATGTTGTAGCATTATAAATGTTTTTAAGGACTTGACCTTGTTCAAATTAGATGACCATAGCTTAGGAAATTGGTCAATGTTATCAATGAGAGGTGATGAGTTCTTTCATCAAGTGGCCATTCTCGAGTGTTTTGCTATAACATTCTTCCCCCATTACAGACTGGGCTAAGTCATGAACAAGGTCATGGATCTTGAACCATGTGTCGTATGCAGATTCATCTATCTCAACATCCACAAAAAATGACTTTAAATATAATTCATTCCACACTCTGTCACCATCATCTTCCACTTCAAACCCTCCATTCGTTGAAAGGAACCCATTAGCCATCCAAAGTTCTATTACTTGTTTCTTACTCATCCTTCGATCTTTGGGGAACACTGCAAGGTAGGCAAAACACCGTCTTAATTTTGCCGGTAAATTCAAATAACTTAATCTTAAAGCAGGCAGGACAGAATCTTCTTCCTGTGGTAAATTCCAAATCTCACTTTCCTTAATGCGGAGCCACTCTTTTTCACTACTCTGGAAACGCAGAAGACTTCCTAAAGTTTTAGCAGCAAGTGGAACTCCGTTGCATTTCCTTACTATATCCCTCCCTATAGTTATAAGCTCTTCGCGTTCCTCCTCCTCCGATCCAAAAGCTCGTTGTCTGAACAACTTCCAACAATAATTTTCTGATAGTAGTGATAACTGATGGGGCGACACTGTTCCTGTAATGCGGGCAACTGTTGTAAGACGGGTAGTGATCAGAATCGAAGCACCCTTCGATCCACAAGCCAAAACGGATTTCAACTTATCCCATTTCTCTCGGTTCTCATTCCACACGTCATCCAGGACAAGCAAATATCTTTTTCTGCCAAGCACCTCTTGGAGCTGTCTTTGTAATGGTTCTAGATCTAAATCTGCACAAGCATGCCCAGTAGCTGCCTCTATTATAGCTTTTGACAGCCTTTTCAAACTGAACTCTTCAGAAACACATATCCAGATTCTTTGCTCGAAATGATTAACTACCCTCTCATCATGGAAGACGTGCTGGACAATAGTGGTTTTCCCGAGACCGCCAATACCAATAATTGGATAGACTGATAGGTCCTCCAAATTAGAAGCATCACGAACCAAAAAGTCCACAATTTTCGCCTTGTCCGTTTCTCTTCCGTAGAATTGGGGTTGAGTAATGATTGAGGTAGTTTGCCGCCATTCCATGATTTCATTCCTCCTCTCATGAACCGTCTCGCGTAAATGAAACCTCAGTCTTTCCTCAGCAATTTGATCAAGTCTTTGACTGATGTCTTTCAATTTCTTGGCAATTTTGTAACGGAACTTGACATGAGTGGGATTGAAAGAGCACAAACAAGAGGCTTGTACCTTGTCTTGGTATTGCAAGGAAAGGGTATGCGTGGAACACTCATCCAAGATGTCATCCAGCAAGTAAGCCGCATCTCGAAGCTTGCGCAGCCAATCGTTGAGAGATTTGTTGGTGAGTTGCTTCTCCTCAGCATCTTCGAGCACAGCCTTGACTGTAGTGAGTACGCTTGAAAGCCTTCTCATTTCTCCACTGACACCCAGAAACAAACCGAGCTCTTTCTGAATGAGTGAGCTCAAAGTCTCAAGTGCAACCTCAATCACAGCCTCTGTCATCGTGTGAATGACAAGATCCGATGTAGTGAGGTGTGTTTGTCTTGTGGGAAGTTGAGTAGCTAGGTTGAAACCTTGGGAATGCAGTAACGAAGGAAGAAGACGGGCAGAGAGACTTTCGAGTCAAAATGGAAGCAAAACCGCGTGGTACAGTAATGCGGTGCGTGATCAAATGTCGTCGAAAGTACACGGAAGCAAGCAAGCAGCACCACACGAAAATCAGAGACATTGGGTGTGTTTGAATTAGCGGTGGAGAGTAACTTTTTTTCAATCTGACTTTTTCAGAAGTCAGATTGAGTAAAAGTCAGATAGAGTAATGTGATTTATGTTTGGATTGGGTTTTTAAAAAAAAATCAGTTTGAAAAGCTGAAACTTGTTTAGATGATAAATGTAAAAGTAAGTTTGAATGTAAAATGACTTAAAAGGGCATGAATTCTATTAAATAGCACATATCTAATATTAGATATTTAATTATTAAAAGTAAAGAAGTAAGGAAAATAAAAATTATTAAAAGTAAAGAAATTTAATTTAGTATTATAAAGAAATTATATATATAATGTGACTATTTGTCATAAATAAAGTAATGAAAATAAAATTATTAAAATAAGGAAATTTAATTTATTGTTATAAAGAAATTATATATATAATGTGACCATTTTAAAAGAAGTATTGAAAAAAAATTATTAAAAATAAAAAAATTTAAGTTATTACTAGAAGGAAATTGAAAAATAATAAAATACTTAATTAAATATATGTAATGGATAAATATGTAAATTAGAGGTCATACATACGTAGCATTTTTAAACTAAATACATCAAATAACTAATTGGATGCCATGCTCATTGGTCTCTGATTGTGTCACGCACATGATTCATTTGTCTTGATCTAGGTAAATTTGAAGAGGATGTCTCACCAGCTTCATCATGATTGTTTTCGTCAATTGTACCTTCAGATTGAGCTTGTATGAAATCTCTATCAGTTTCAGAATTTTTTCAGAGGAAATTATGTATAACCATTGTAGCACAAACTACTTGGACTTGAGTTTTATACTTGTAACTTGGCATCTTGTCTAAGATGCGAAACTTATTCTTCCACACCCCAAAAGTCCTTTCTATAGTGCACCTCAAACTTGAATGGTAGTAATTGAAAACTTCATTGTAATTTTCAAATCCCGGTTGTTGCCTGAAGTCTGGAAGGTGATAGCGCTCACATCTGTACGGACCAAGATATCCTGGTGGAGTTGGATAGCCAGCATCGACCAAATAATACTTCCCTAATAAATCATGAAATTATGTTGACATTGTGAAATTAATGAAAATATCAAATGAATTCGATATAATTAAAATTGAAGCTACTGAAAATATACCTGGAGGTGGATGAGGGAAATCCAAGGCTGGAGTTGAGACAGCAGTGTTAAACACACGAGCATCATGTGCAGTACCTTCCCATCCCGCTAACACAAAAGTGAAGCACATGTCCCAGTCACATACAGCCATGACATTCTGTGTCGGATATCCCTTTCTCCCGATATATTTGTCTTGCTTCGAAAGACTCACCACACATCGTACATGAGTGCCATCAATTGCTCCTATTGCATCATTGAAATATGGCGAATATCGTTTATCGTTTTTTATTTTTGGGTGAGTTACAGAAAACGTAGGATCGAGTGGTTTGATATATTCCCTGGATAGACTAAGGCAAGCCTGTAATACTCTATGAAAATGCCTGCTTACAGTTTCTCCTGAATGTTGGAACCTTTCTTGAATCATCCTATTACATTGTCCATGACCAACCGTGTTCAAAAACATACCAACAATTTCTTCCACTCCCAGATACTTAGAATTTTGTAAACCATGTTCGACCAGTTTAGAGCATAATCGCATGAACATTTCTTTTTCCATTCGAAACATGTCATAACACCGAATTTCATGATCTCGCAAAATTTCTTGCACCCATAAATTACCTGTTTGCTGACTAGTTCTTCGTGGCTCTTTGCACACATAAGGCATCACATATTGACTCACCAATACAGCTACCTCTTCATATTGTGTTATCTCTTCATCTAAAAAGGAAATCAATTGAGATTGTTCATCTTCTGACTCCTCTTCAGACTGTTCATCTTCCTCCATCCACTCAAACGTAAATTGATTGTTCCAATTTGCCATAGATAATGTCACCTGTGAGTGTGGTTAAATTCAACTGTAAGAATTTTTTTAAACGACAAATAAATATTTTTAGGTATGTGCAAATAAATTTTTTTCTGTTAAACATGCAAAGACATAAAAATTAGTCTAAAAACATTCATAAGCTGCAATTACCACTATAAATAACACATGTAACTTAAAAACATTCAAAACATTCATAATCAGTCAACAAGTTACATAATTTCATAGTTCCACAAACATTAACTTAAAAACATATAATAACAACTCTGGTCCAAGTTAGACAAAATAAAGTCATAACATGCGTCCTAAAATATAGTTCAAGCAGGCGGGGGTTTCAGCCATGATGGTGGATTGTATGCCATATCCTGTAGCCATGCAACCAAGTATTCCGGCTGTCCTTTTAGTGAAACAACCATTTCCCGAACACTCTTGTGCAACAGAAGTCTTAAGCACCGGTTCCGGAAATCAGAGTTACTTGTAATTTCCTCAAGGCAGAGCACTTCGGCCGTAACCTCAGAAATTGATACCTCTTTTATTTTCTTTAGAACTGAGTTCTATCCTTAGATGCAGTAGCTATTTCACTAACTGAATCTGCTATTTGTCTTGAGGCTGGAAGTTTTTGCTTTGTTTGCCTGCTAGACCCTTCACCTCTCTTCCTCTTCCCATGGCTTCCTGAACCACTAGGTGCAGTATTTGCTGTTAAGTTTACGCCTGCCATCTCATCTGTAACTCCTACACTAGCACCTCCAAGATCTTCTTCGCTATCCCCCGATCCTTCAAGGAGATCTGTATCAACTCTATACACATTCTCTTCATCATCCTCTTGTGTCTGAGGTTGGGTTAAAGACGGTGCCAACATATCCTCTCCAGATGCTATCACACCCTTGAATATCGTGTTTAATTCATGAGCAAACTTTAACCCCTGGTACCTAAACTTTTCATATGGGGATTCTCCTGCAAGAATACAATCAACAAAAATAAAAAGCCTATAACAAGTAATAACACAGTTCATAACTCAAGATCAACAATTATATACCAGTTTTTTCTTCTCCCACCACTCATTTGTTGCCACCACTGTATTGTTTATAGGGTCCCAACCTACACCAGTCTCTTTGGTTAAATCAACCCATGTCCTCCAATCCTTCCTCAAGCTATCGAGCCTATTTTTCAATTGCTTCTTCTCATATGATTTTCCTATTTTTGCATTGAATGCAGAGTGAATGTTGTTCCACCCAGTCTTTGAAAATGATGTTCCTTGACGATTTTTCCGGTAGATTTGCTCCATGCATTCTTTAAGTAACACCTCTGTGGTGCTTGTATCCCATGTTGCCTTACTTTTTTCTTTGTTCATAATTCTATTAAAAAATGTCAATCAAGAATGCAAAAGGGAGTTACAGTGAACCAGAGCACTTTTCTTCCAACAATGCAGAAATATTATGTTTCTTTTGTAAATAAATATGAGAGGAAATATCTAATATATATAATATTTATAAATTATAATCTCACAATCATATATATTTAGGTTTGTAAAACATACTTATCAACAATAAGCATTATTGATGAATATATACGCCACTTTTTACAAACACCGATCTTCAGATTTTCAAACTAAAAAACGTATACTTTTCGGAGCTTGTGGCAAATAATTAACAGCAAAGGGGTAGTCAGTTTGCCAGAACCACAAATCATAAATAGAAACATAGAACTACAAATAAATAGAAACACAGATCTTCAAATTTTCAAACTAAAATGCGCCTACGAGTCTGACCTTGTCACAAATAACTAACAGGAAAGACAGACTAAACACAGCCAAAAAACCACATTAATCGATACTACCAAGTCAGTTCTTCCTACTACGCTACTACCAAGTTCGACAGCCAGGCCACACTAATCGAAAGAACATCAGATTAATAGCAAGAACATCATATCAACACTCCTATAACAGCCATGCGTCCGACGGCAGCCAAGAACAATCGAAGACAACCAGATCTGGGACCAAAATCGCGTATCTCTTACCAGGTGAACAAAGGAGACTCTGAGCAGTGTGGATCTGGAGCAGATGCGATCCGGCGGCGGTGAAAACGGACGGCGACGCTTGCAACCGAACAGAGGAAGAAGATGAACGGCGACGGTATTTGAAGGATCTGAACGAACGACCACAGTCTAGCCACTCCCACACAACAACCACAAACTGATAAGACGGCGGGACACGGCGATGACAACGGACGGTGACGCTGGAAGAACTGAACGAACAGAGGAAAGAACTGATGAGACGTTGGAAGAACTTGACGACGACCGACCACACAAGAACCCGAACTGTTGAGACGGCGGGAGACGGCAGGCGCACGGTGGAGACGAAGGGCGCATAGAGGGGATATGGCAGCAGACGTCGGGAGGAGTTTTTAGCTTCAGAGCGTCTTGTGGCTTCTGAGTGCGTGTGTGCGTCTTTTTTTTTTTGTCTTTGAGCTGAAGTGAAGTGAGAGAAAAAACATGCAAAGGGTCAGTTAGGTAAAAAACTTAACACACTCCAACGGTTTCTCAACCTCAGCTGCGCATCCGGAAAAAAAGCTCCTTGTATGAGCTTCTCTTAGAAGCCCATTTAAGCCTCACAAGTCAGATTGGGTAATCGCAGATCCAAACACCCAAAATCACAGCCACCCCAAAAGTCAGATTGGGACGCACGTTTGGGGGCCCAAACGTGATCCCAAACGGACCCATTGTCTTGCAACGTCTGCGAAAAGAAAAGTACAAAGTCATTACCCTTCCTAATTCCTATTTCATAGCGTCAAAATCTTTGGTATTTTAGCCGCAGTTGGGAAAACCCCTTGTATGGGTGTAGGAGGCTTATAAGCTCTTCCACTCTAATTTGTGGGATCCCAAAAGTATGAATAACTTTTTCTAAAAAAACTTTTCTTGACATTACTCCCTCCGTTCCTTATTATAATAGAAAAATAACTGAAGTATGTTGATAAAAAGAACAATTAAAATTAGTTAAGAACAATTAATGTGTAAAAAGTATAATTTTTTTTTTCAAAAATACCCTCATTAATAAGGAGAGAGAGCATGAGAGAGAACAATTAAATTATTAAAAGAAAGAGAAGTGGGAGGGAGAGAGAGTGTGAGTTGGAGATAATAAATATGGGTAAAATAAGAAATCAACACAAAAAAGTAGAGACAACTTTTAAATGTCTCTTATATATAGAAACATGCCATAAGCATCAAATGTCTCTTATAATAAGGAACGGATGGAGTATCACAATACATGAGTAAATTCAAATTTCAAAGCATCAACTTATGCACCAAATTGATTAAAATTGTGTGATTGCAAGAATATATTAATTTAAAAGTAATAATTGCTCCCGTCCTAAATGTACGAGTTTGTTTTAATTCTAAAATATATGAATATAAGAACATAAGACTTCAACATTTTTTTCTCCCATAATTGTTATTTTTTTCAAACTACCTCCTCTAAGTATATTCATGTATAATGTGTGAGGTACCATTATGATTCCTATTATAAATGACTTGTAGGAGAAAAAATTGATTTCAAATATAAATCACTTGAAGGTTTGTTAATGATTATTTTTTTTAATTTCGTCCTATTTATTTTTATTTGAAAGAGAGAAAGAGAAAAGAGATATGAGAATAATTTTTACATTCTTATTGTTACAAGTCTTTATTTTGAAACTTAGGCACGCTACCCCGAAAGTTACTCTCCCTTTCTCGGAATGTCCCAGAAAGAAAATTGCAATATTCGGATAAATAATAAATTTATCATTTTGACTACAAGAAACTCAGGGTTGATTTGCAAAGTAATTGTCGAGTTCGAATTAGAAATTGAATATTGTCGTAAATAAAACTTGAAGACTACAGTACATATAATACACAAAACCGGATTTTATATGTTTTATTTTTTATAGTCTTTTTTTAAAATGTTTAAATTAAAATTTTAAAAAGGCAAGAAACAAATTCTTTTTTACTTTTAAATTATACAAAACCCCCTTCAACTTAAAATCTTGTACACATAACCCATTCACTTTTAATAATAAACCTCTCTAGACTTCGAACTATTGCAGGTATCTCACCATCATCAATTATAAAAATATTCTCTCAGATAAAATTTAATGTCTAAATTTACCTTGTTAAAAAAAATCATATACATTCTTGCAATTTATCTTAATAATAGTATCTTTTGGTTAAAATCATTTTTTAATTTAAATTTCTGAACTTGAAATTTTACAGAGATAACAAAACGAAATGAAAAAATTAGACTAATTTTAACTTGAATGAGGGCTTGCGCTATAGTTTGGATGCATTTCAAAGGTGAAGGGTTGAAAATTGGAAGATCAGTTGTAGCATAATTGAAAGCCCATTAACAATGGGATCCAACGCAGCTTTGCATCATTCTAGTGGGCTTGCATCAATGGTCAGCATGTCTAATATTTTCGAGGAAGGATGCAAAGCTTTTGGGTTGCAGCAGCATGGGCTTCAAGTTGGAAAAAATTTTGTGTGTACGCACGCTATTAAATCAACATTTGTAACTAATACAGCCAACATGAGTTGAGATTAGTCCAAAAAAAACCTAGTTTCTTATAACATGATGAATCAAGATTCAAATTTTCATTGGAAAAGGTACTCACATTTAGTACTCAAGAGGATCTTAAATAGGATTACTTCTAATTGATCAATATATTTGCCTAGAAAAAAAATTACATTTATAACTAATGCAGGTGAGACGGGAGTGCTCCATACAATAGCAAACTAAAAGAGATTTTTAGTATGTGCTCTAAAATGAACATCGAAATTCTTAAAAAGACAATAAAATATTGCTTGGCATATTCTACCACTGTCAGCGAGGTGTCGTGGTGTAGTTGGTTATCACGTCAGTCTAACACACTGAAGGTCTCCGGTTCGAGTCCGGGCGACGCCATTTCTTTCGTCACCATTTTGATCTCAGGCTCTGTCTCCTTCTGCACCAAATGGGCTTTGTGATGTGGCCTGTGATTTCATTGTCGGTATATTTTCGCAATAGTCACTTCAAATTGTTGGCCGAGGGAATTATTACTACATCATCTGAACTAACAACCATAGCTTTAGACTCCTATTCCTATACACCTAATTTTGGTGCCTCCCCATAATGTTTCCCTGTGGCCTCATCCCCACAGTATCCCCTCTTTAACTTCACTGTCCCCTACCAAATACGCATCTCTGCGATATCAATACCCAAATTAACATTATAATTTTTCATATTTAACTTAAGTTTTACTATATTGTTCTTATATTCCGTTCTTATTTCACCCCCCTTTTTTTATCAGGATTTTTAATATAACATGTTATAAATAGTGAACGTTTGAATTTGATTTAAACAGTTTTTTTTTTAATTTCAAAATAAGCACGCAGTACTCTTGCCCTGAACCTGCTTTGTGTGAGGTTTTTGTCTTGCGTTGAAATTATGAGTCCATGGGGTCTGCTCATTATTGATTATTGTACATTAAATTACTATCAGCTCTCTATCTATGTCCCCTTCGCCGGGTCTGGATTCTCTCAGCGGCAGCATCTCTCAGCGTCTCTCAGCGTCCCAATATCTACCATCAGATTGATCTAAGAGCTCACAATATGCCATATTATCATGCTATTAAAAATTAAAAATAAATCTAATTAATGCTATAAGATTGCCTTTTTTTTTAAAAAAAAAGAACTATTCTTTTTTTAAAAAAATCTGAGTGCAATACCTAATTTCTTGGATCTATTTCTTTTAACTGAAGAGTTTATTAAGAGTCCAAATTAATATAAATTGAGTCAGATAAGACCACAAAGAGAGGCAAAGTTCTGCTATCAAGCAAAAATACTTGATATAGTTTTGCCACTCTTTATGGTTTTGCCTGACTTGATTTGTATTAGATTGAACTTAGATAAATTTTCCAGTCTAAGATGGATAAGTCCAAAAAAATTATATATAAATATTTAATGGTTAAGTTTTTTCATTCTTTATGGTTATTTGGATAAGTCTGGAGTCTGAACGTCTCGTAGATTCTCTAATTAAAATGAGCCAGGTGAAAAAAAAACTGAATGTTCCATGCTAAAAATAATCCCAGTTGAAATCTAGTAAAAAAATTTGATTTATTTCTAATTTTTAATAATATCACAACGTGGCACAATATGATCTGTGTTAGATGAATTTTAATGGCTGTGATTGCGCCGCTGAGGGACGCTGAGGGAAGAGGACGCTGAGAGTATCCTCTTCCCCCCTTCGCCTGTGCCTTTACTAGAAAAGATTGAACATGACATTGGAAATATCATTACTATTATACTATAATAATATTATTATAGTTTTGGATCTACCTTATTTTTATTGAGAAAATTGGATATCATTGAAAAATTTATTGGTCATTATGGCCTAAATTAAAGTAACGATACTGTGTGTATATAAAATTTACAAAATATCAGTATTTTTATGTAAAAAAAATTGTCAAATCCTCTTTGTGAATGAAAATTTTAATGGGGAGTTTTTCCTAATTTTTCCTAGGTTATAGTAAACTTTTAATCTTTTAAGTTTACATAAAATTTCATTTTGATCATATAACTTTAAAAAATAAACTTTTAGTCATTTAACCCTAATAAAAAATGATGATATTAACCTCCTGAATGCTGATAAAACATTATTAAATGCTAACATATTAAGTTTAATATTCAAAACAATCATGTTATAAAAAAAACTATCATTTAAGATTAATAATTTTAGGATTAAAGGACTAAAAGTATACTTTTTAAATTGAATGACCAACCCCGAAACCTTACATAAAATTAAAAGACTGAATATATATTTTAACTTTTTTCTCTATTTTTATGACTGTTTGACTAAATCTTTTGAAAACATTTTTCGCATTCACACAAATCCAAACATCTTAAATCTTCATGCTTAAATGACCAGATTTCTTGTAGTAGTGTCAATGCTTCAGGTAAATTATTTTTTTTAATTACTGAGTAAATTAAGAACTTCCCTCTTCTTCTTTTTATAATAGAACTTCCATCATTTCCATAGGAAGAAAAAGTCCACTCCAACTAACAACGTGTTAAAAAAATTAGAACAACGAGTAACACTTTTAGGTGGAGGCCAAGACTCTAGCTCCTTGGAAATGCGAACAAGTCATGTAAAAAGAAAAAATTAAAACAACGACAGTCCACAGCCTTATTGTCATAATGAATTTAAATCATAGTGCGCAAAAACTCTGAATCATGCCAGAGAAAAGTCATAATTTGGTTTTGACATTTAATTAAGAACCCAGTAGTCTCCACACTTATTAGCATTAGATTTATATTTTAAGACACAGAATTAAACCTTACTCCACCTAAAATTCAAAGCACATTGTCAATATTAATTACCTTGGGAATGAGCTGCATAAGACATGTCTCACCAACCTTGGTTACAGAGAAAGAAAAATGGAGGAGGAAGAGAGGAATGGGAAGCATGTGCGCACTTTTTTTTTTTTTTTTTAAGTCTCAACTTAGAGAAATAGGAAGCTAAACCAAAATTTTAAAAAAATAGAACTGGAAAAATACATCAATAATCAATATACAATAAAAAAAATCCATAGCAAAATTCAATAACGGAGTTTGTGTAATTTTTTTATCGAAATAAATAATAACTGGAAAAAAATAATTACACGACTTAAAAATTTTAAATTTACAGAAAAAATATAAACGATAAAGAAATTAAAAGGTTTCTTTAAAATAATTAAAGCAGCAGAAAAAGAAAAAAAAAATGTAGTACAGGAATGGGCTGCTAGTTGATCATGTGCGTTGGGAACGGAGTGGTGGCCATACATTTGAAATCCCTAGTCAAAGTCACACTAATTAGTATAGTTTTTCTATTTCATATGAATATTTTCATTTATCACCTTAAAAAAATTTTTTTATCACATCATCCTGATGCAACTATACCCGAGGAAGGATTATTATTATTATTATTATTCCTAATGCTATTTTATGTTCATGTGGTCCAATAAGTAAGTATTGGTAGCCATTCAGATAACTATATTTGATATACTACCTCTGATGGTTAATATTTAGGTTGAAACATTTTGTTAGGGCAAGAGAAATAAATAATAAATTTGGTTGAAACATTTTAAACTATAACAATCAATTGTGTGATTGAGCCTTCAATTATAAATGATTGAAGCTAATTAATTAATTTATAAAATTTTAAAAATTATTAATATAGTTGTTTGTCATAAAAATGTGTCTTACCTTGACTTTCTTAAAATATTTATTTTAATTATTTACATTAAAAAATAGTATTTAATAAAAAATCTTTTAATACGTGCAATCAATAAGAAAGATTTAAAAAAACTATAAATATAAAAATAAAATCTATTATTATCATCTTTTATTTAGGATTGAAACAAGTTTTCTTATTAGCTCTTACAGCTAAAATCAAAGAGGACAATCTTTTTTTCTAAATAAGAAGGTGAAGTTGGTTGTTGAAGAATCAACTTTACCCCTTTAATATAATATGTTCTGACAAGTCAATCCAAGTCGATCTCAAACAGTATACTTTCTTTTGTACAAATTAATTGAAAAAATGAATCAGAATTTATGCTAAAGTGAAGACGATCCAGTGGTGACATATTAATTTAAATGTAATATTTTAGTAAATACTTGTTTAACCTTATAACATTTTCATAAAAAATGTTACTATTTATATGGCATTGTTTAATTAAAAATAAAAACAAAAAAAAAGTAATACCACTTTTCAACAAAATCACTTGCAGCACTCCTTGAAAACTCAATATTGCATTTCATTATTGTAAATAAAACTGACAAATATATGAGTGAGTGATGATATAATTGGTGTTTTTGTTGATACATAGAAAGCATGATGACACAAACGGCTAAAATCTGAGAGGCAATCATGTTCATAGTACTTCCATCTATATTGGGTTGTTGGGGCATATTTGTTAATTTCTCGTCACAACTCACAATGCTAACCTCTCCTTTTTCAAGCCACTGTTATTCCCTTATCTTTCATATTAAAATTACAAACTAAAAGAAAATTACCTCTCATGGCTAATGGATTTTGTGAAAAAATTCAGTTAAGAAAAACTACTTAAATACTGCTCTTCCAGGTTTTAGGATATGTTTGAGTGAGATTAAACCATAATTTCAAAAATAATTTTGCATTATATGAAATAAGCATGTAATAAGAGTTTTATTTTGATTTATGTAAAAAATACTTTTTGAAAGTACTTTCTAATTCAACCAAGTATCCTCATTTAATATAAGAGTTAATTAATTAATTTGAATAGATTAGAAAAACTAATTCACCAGCAAACATTGTTTCTAGTTAAAAGAGTTTTAACTACCTGAGCACGGAGTTGAGTTTGAGTTTATAGAAATGCAGAAAATGTCTCTGTAAGAGTTACCCCTTATTAGGTCTAACAATGTCCAAACCTAACTCAAGTAGATAGCTAGATAAAAAAATTACTTAATTATAAGTTTATAAAAAACATTATATGAACTTTTTAAAATACTCCGATGTAATATTATATGTATAATAATTTTATAAACCGAATAAATTAATTTTAAAAAATAATAAATATAAAAGATAAAATAAATTAAAATTTTATTTTTAACACTCAAAATAAATTTTTAGATTGATCCTGCATTACAGGATAAGAGAGGTATTAATCTTGTCAACAAGCACTGCTATTGCTTCAAGTGTCCTATTCGGAAGGAATTGATTATTGGGCAGTGTATATCTAAAAGCAAAAGGAAAACCACAATTGTAACCCTAAAAATTAAATTGCAATGGGGATTGATGAATTCAAAAGTTTGAATATATTTGAATTTTTTTGAAAAAAAATGAAAGTTTTGTCAAAACAAATTAACGCCCAAAAGTCAAATACAATAGTGACATGATTTGTAAACTGCTCAATGTTTTCAATTACTATATCAGCTTTCATCAGTTCAGCACGTTAAATCATGTCTCTGAAAAAGCAAAAGTCATATGCATTCGTAATAACAATTTCATAATATTTTCTATTTTTCTTTCATGTTTAAAAATATATTGAAATGATCATTCACGCACAAATTTGAAAAACCTAATATAAAAGGTGGAGCTAAGGAACATGAATATTAGTTAATCATAATATCCTATATATATAATTTTAAATTAGATATCGAAATCTAAAAATCTAAAAAATATATATTAAGTCAAAAAA
>NW_021633585.1:0-34736 GCF_004799145.2 Neltuma alba
TAGTCTGAAATTTTAAAAATTAGTACGCTTGGCTAATAAAGAATGAAATTTGTTAGTTATCTTGCAATAACTAATCAAATTATCTTGCATTATGAAGCACGATTCTTATTGAGGCAGCAGCAGCACCAGATCCGCGTTCTCACCTTGCTCATGGTGCCCTTGGAAGTTGGATGAGGCGTGGTACTGTATATCACCTCAGCGTTCTGAGAGCTGAAGCTGGGGGAATCTCTCGAGCAAGTGGGATCTCCATAATGTCAGTCCTAAATACTAGCGTTTCTCTATTTATAAGAGTTAATTGACTAATTTAAAAAAATTAAAAAATAAGTTAAGTTAGTTATTTATAATAAGTAAGTATTATTTTTTTTAAAATATTTTTACTAATCAAGTATATTCGCTGTAACTATTATTATTAGAATAACTATTTTGAAAAAATATATATAAATATAAAAAATAAAATGAATTAAAATTTTATATTTAAAATAAAAATAAAAATAAAATAAAATCTTACGTTAGAGTTACTGGCCGGTGAATAAACCACTCTTGGTCGAGCCTTTACCTCCCTCACCAAACCGTCAAATGGCAACGTTTGAAAACAAGGGGGGAGCAGAGAGCAGCGGGGACGGGTCAATTCCCATTAGGGCTTCTTCCCTACCGTCGCGACATCCATGGATCTGCCGTTGTCCTCTCCTGCCAAATGCAGCTTGAAGCGCAAGCGCAAACAAGAATTCTCGGTAGATTTTTTGGGCGACGTTGTGACGCAAGTCAGTATTCTCAACTCCAGTTTATCATCGTCCCAGTCGGATCGCCTTGCGGCCAAGCGTGCTGTTGATGTTCTCTTTGCAGTCGGACATAATGGTAACCGCTTGAGCCTTTTATTATACGTACTCGTACTTCTACTCATGCCAATTAAACAGTTTGCTTTTTTAATTTTCTTGTGTGCCTGGAGTGAGTCGGCGTGCTTAACCGCGGAAATTGAAATCATCCCGTGCTGCCAACTTTATTTTTTGGATGTGAGGATGTTTATTACATGCGTTGTTTTTTGTTTTTGGTTCTGGTGCTTGCTCCTTAATGCATCATTTTAATGTTTATCTCTTTCTCACAGAGGCAATTCTGAATAGTATGGTGGATTGCGGAGCTGTTCCTGCTTTGTTAAAATATCTGGAAGCACCTGAACCAGTTAGAGAAGGTGATGGTGTTCCCAAGCCTTACGAGCATGAGGTGGAAAAGGGGTGTCTATTGGTCCTTGAGAGTCTTGCTTTTAAAGTAATTCAGCACTGCAGCCTTGCTCTCTAGCTCACTCTCCCCCCCCCCCCCCCCTCAAAAAAAAAAACACAAGGCTTAAAATTCTAAATTGTGCGAAACTCTAAAGCGTCTCCCCCCCACCAAAAAAAAAACGCTTCAGCATCTAAATTGTATGAAACTCTAAAGCGTCGTGTGTGAAGCCTTCAAAATGTCTTTTAACTCATAATTGATTTCTTTTGAACTTCGCGCAGCCGGAGCATCAACAACTCATTGTTGATGCTGGAGCTTTGTCCTATCTTATGGATTTGCTAAAGAGTTACAAGACCTGTGGCAATTCAAGGGCTCTTACTGGCCTTATAAGGAGAGCAGCTTATCTCATCGCAAGCCTTGTGCAGGAAAATGACAGCATTCAAACCCGTGTTAGGTAACTATTCTGTTCTCCGCCGCTTTGAAGCATAGTTTCTATATATGTGTGTGTATTCCCTATCATAGAGGTTGACTGTACCTTCAGGATGGAAGGTGGTATCCCTCCTCTGGTTGAATTGCTTGAATTTGATAATGTAAAGGTACAAAGGGCAGCTGCAGAGGCCTTACGTAGTCTTGCATTTAAAAATGATGAGAACAAAAACCAGGTGGATGACCTTGCATGGCTACTTGGTTTCTCTTGTATATTGTTATGCTGTAGTAGCTTATATGAATCACTAATTGCAGATTGTCAGATGCAATGCACTGCCTACTCTTGTACTAATGCTTGGATCAGAGGATGCTGCCATACGTTTTGAAGCAGTTAGGCCCTAACAGAATTTTTATTAATGCATTCCATTTGCTTAATTTTCCCATGCTATAGTTTTTCTAGAGCCAGCTGAATTAGGAGCTTTGTAGGTTGGCTTGTTAGAAATCTGGTCAACTCTTCTCCACACATAAGGAGGGAAGTTCTTCTAGCTGGTGCTCTCCGACCTATAATCGGATTGCTTAGGTAATGTTATTTGCCCTACAAGCTCTCTTCCTTAATATCTTATAAAATGCATTTCTCAAGCTCAGAATTCCAATGGCAGGTCTGACTGGCCGGAGAGTCAGAGAGAAGCAGCTCTTTTAATTGGAATATTTGCTGGGACAGATTCTGATTGCAAGGTGGATTGAATTATGTGCGTCACAATTAGATAGTAGGGGGAAAAAAAACTTGCACTTGGATGGTTTTATAAATGCTCTTGTTGTGTCCTCCGTGTTTTTCTGCCATAACCAGTAACCACATAAGTTTGTGTTTTATACAGGCTCATATTGCTCAAAGAGGGGCTATCCAGCCACTGATTGACATGCTTAAGTCCCCAGATGAACAGCTTTGGAAAGCATCAGCATTTGCGCTTGGGAGACTGGCCCAGGTGATTGTAATTACGTTTATCAATTTGCTGTATGAGGAGTATGAACATTGATGGCATTAGTGTTTAATACTCATCAGTGGCTAGCCTTGGGCTTTAAAGGGTTTATTCTATTATTGAGTGTGTATTTTCTTATATATATAAAAATATATATGTTTGTATTTGTCACTTCAAGTCTTAATTGATGATATAATCAAGTGCGCAATATAAAATCATGCGTATGACTTATCTCTAGCCAGTTCTTTCATATTCCTTTATTCTTTATATGATGCCTGC
Organism: Neltuma alba; assembly: GCF_004799145.2. Lineage (NCBI taxonomy): Eukaryota > Viridiplantae > Streptophyta > Magnoliopsida > Fabales > Fabaceae > Neltuma > Neltuma alba. The sequence goes on from NW_021633585.1 coordinate 2,895, forward strand.
TTTAGGACGCACACAATCAAGCTGGTATTGCTTATAATGGAGGTCTAGAGCTTCTACTCAACCTTCTTTGCTCCAAGGATGGACCTCTCCAACGTAATGCAGCCTTTGCTCTGTATGGTTTTGCTGATAATGAGGTGAACTGGTGAAGCCTGTTGCCTTCGTTTTACTGAATCATCACTGCATGTTTCCTTTTCATAATCGTCTAACTTTTCCTTAATAGGAGAATGTTGCGGATATTGTTAAGGTTGGTGGTGTTCAAAAACTACAGGATGGAGATTTCATAGATGGAGTATGTTCATTTATTTTTCAGTAACAGGAAATCAATAGGCTTACATGGAACATTTTCCAGGATGATAATTTCTTGTTTGTCAAGATAGATCGATAGAAATCCTTCTCTTTGGTTTATCAATATGCCTAACAAGTCCTGTGTGGCCTGCAGCCTGCCAAAGAGTATGTAGGAAAGACAATGAAAAGATTAGAGGAGAAAATGCATGGACAAGTGAGCTTTCTTGCAGATTATGGATTTCTTTTGTTTGTTTAAATTATAGATGCACATTCTGTTATGGTGTAGCTATTATTTTTATTTTTATTTTCCAATCTTTGTGCTCAATGATGGGCTCGACTCATGAATTTCATTTTTGAGCAGGTGCTGAAACAGCTGATTTATCTTATGCGTTTTGGAGAAAAGGTTGTTCAAAGACGCGTGGCTTTAGCTCTTGCTCATCTATGTGCCCCGGATGATGGAAAATTTATTTTTGTTGACAACAATGGTAAAAGAAACTGAATCACTTGTGGTCGGGACGTTATTTTATGTTTCCATGCTAAAGTATGTTCAGCTAATGTGCTACTAAATTTTGCAGGACTCAAATCCCTACTGGATCTTCTAGAATCTACAAATATTAAACAGAATCGCGAGGCTTCAATGGCACTTCACTCATTGGCTGTGAGAACCACATCTATCTCTCCCTCTGATGCTACTCCTCCATCCTCGACTTCCCAGGTGAGCTGCTATTCATGTCTCACTTGCTTACCCTAGTCATCTGGTTTGGACCGAAAAAAAATAATAGATATAATTTTCATCTGTTTTTGCTACATAATTTTATAACTTCTTATCAATAAAAGTAAGATACCGGGCGATACTCTTATTTAAATACTCAAGAGGATAGTCATAGCAAATGTTAGATCTAGTCATTGGAAGAGTTTTTTTTTTCCAATTAGTCTTCTAAAGATTTGTTTAAAAATATTTTAGATGTTACATAAATGGCAATCCATTGGCCGTTAACATGGCAATTGACATGGGTTAATACAGATGGCATTTGCTTTCAAAATGATGCTGAGTCAAATTTCATAGAGTGGTTGTAAAAACAAATGCTTTCAAGGAAAAATGTTACTTGAGAAAAAAAGCAGTTGTTTTGGCCCCACCATGTGTTGGCCTACTTTGATTTGTTCATTGATCCTTTGAGTTCATGTAAGGATCATAGACATGATGTAAATTGTTGAGCTCGTAATGAAAATTTGCTCTGCTTGTTTTGCGGAAAAGGACAACGACTCTTAATTAGAAGTCGTTTTGATTGCAAGAAATTTTCGTGACTTGGGGTTTGTCTAAAGAGACCGATTTGAGAAGTGAACAATCCTACAAGGATTATTTTTGTGCACTGTTTTTTCCTTGGTTCGCTCTAGTTTTTAGTTGTTTTTGTTGCAGGTATACTTGGGCGAGCAGTATATAAACAATCCTACATTTTCTGATATCATCTTTTTAGTTGAAGGTGAACATGCTGCTTGTGAATATTTTTCCTTGTGCATAATTAACTTTGAACTATGCACTCATCATTTTCTGTTTCTTTCATTATTAGGTAAAGAGTTCTATGCTCACCGAATTTGTCTACTTGCTTCCTCTGATGCGTTTCGAGCAATGCTTGATGGTTTTTATTGGGTAGGCAGTGATTAATGTTGATAATATGTTTTTATTATTCTTATAATTCGAGAGCCTTAAGTGTCAATAGTCACGTTGACTTTGTTGGAATATGTAAATGCAGGAAAAGGAAGCGAAAGAAATACAGATTCCTAACGTTAAATGGGATGTCTTTGAAGTGATGATGAGGTGTGATTTATGGTCCCTTTCTAGATTTTTCATCTTTTTGTTATTTGCTTTATCTGAGAGATATTGTAGTGTACGACTTTTTCCACTTGGCGGTTCCAGATTTATTTACACGAGAAATGTAGATGTCAACTTGGATATTGCTCAAGATCTCCTAAGAGTCTATGATCAGTATCTTCTGGATGGTCTCAAGCGATCTTGTGAGTGTGCACTTGCTCAGGTAGGGCAAGAATGTGGTTTCTGATTTGATTTTTCCTCTATTTTTCAAATTATTCTATGAACATGTTACAATCCCATGATTCATCATACTGTTCCTAGGATATTTCGGTGGAAAATGTCTCTCTTATCTACGAGTTATCGGAGTCGTTTAATGCTATGGCATTGAGGCATGCATGTATATTCTTTTTGTTGGCTCAATATGACAAACTGAGCGCCGAACCATGGTATGCTTTGTTCAACAACTCGAAGGCTGCATTCTTTGTTGTTTTTCTTAGCCTAGTAAAGCCAACTTGTTTAATCTTTTAAAGTAAATTCATGTGTATTATTTTACCTTGTCTTTGGAATATGTAGGTATAGGTACCTCATCTGTCGCATTGTCCCAGATATACGTGAATTATTCGGAAGTTTACTCACGAAGCCTACTAGCGGAATATTGGATAAGAGTCCTAGTTGAAGTAGAGTCCTAATTTTGCAGGCTGTGCATGGATTTGTGAATCATCGTTAATGTGCCGTTAGTACCGATGTTGAATATTTATATTTATTTTTTCATTCAAACTATTTTGCTGCTCTTATAACTTGGTGTGTGCTCTGATTGTAACATGTGCTATAATTTAATTATTTAGTAACTTTTTGTGTTTCTTCAAATTAGTTAAGAACTGGTAGTATGATATAATTTCATAATCATCAGTGCCCCTTGAGCTGTGCGTTATATTATCCTGGCAAATCTGCAGAGAGCTGACCGTAGCGAAAACGGGGACGGGAACCCCTGCTCGTCGCACTCGTCTTCATTATTATGATTGCCTGTATGTTGAACCTATTATTGCATATTGTAGTGGAACAAGATATGTGGACATGTTGGGCTTCTACGAATCTCACTGGTGGTTTGAATTGTTGCGGCATTTGGAAAAAACGTTTTCTCAATACATGAATTATGATACGGTTTTAAAATTATGGCAAGGAGGGATTTGATTAGAGTATTAGAATAGAATGTCGTCATGGTTATAAAAAATTGAACTGATATAATTATGAAGGGTTCAACTTACAAACAGAACGACGATGACAAAATAAACTGAGTGCAATGATAATAACCGAATACTAGAATAGCAACGAATGAGACTGCAAATGGATATATTCGTATATTAATGATCACCGATGCAGTACACAAATGGAAATATATCAGAATATCTGTGAGCAGTACAGCAGGAAATGCATAAGACGAAAGAAAGGAAAGCACTAGGAGCGAGGAGATCCAGAGAATCTGGCCAGAAGGAATAACAACCCAAATCATGCACGTCCCCCTCTAACGGCTTTTGTCGTATTATATAAGAGCATCCTCTCCTATTTCCCGAAGCTTCCAAGGCCTCTTCTTCATCCGTTGGCTTCTACGAAGACCAATATTCTGGTTTGGGCTTTTATCAGCACTACTCCTTGGATCAGTTTGGCCCATCTGGTGTGGAGTCGTAACATTACCCCGCCCATTAAGAACGACCGTGTCCTCAAGGTCGAGAGATGGATACAACTGTTGTAGTGTGTCTCTCTCTTCCCACGTGGGTGCAGAAGATGCGTCCCATGTAATCAAAAACTGCTGTACTTGGCCATCGCGGGACTGAACCATTCGAGAATCCAGGATTTGCACGGGTTGGGCGATCGGCCCTTCCGGTGTGGTCAACAATGGCAGGGGCATATAAGATTCTTTAGGCTCATCACCGCAAAATTTCTTGAGTAAGGAAACATGAAAAACCGGATGAATTCTGGAATGATCCGGTAGTTGTAATCTATAGGCGACCTTGCCAATTCGACTGATCACTTGAAAAGGCCCGAAATAAACCATAGAGAGTTTATAATATTTGCGAAGTTGGACAGAGTGCTGTCGGTATGGCTGTAACTTCACCAAAACCCAATCACCTACTTCAAATTCCACATCTGAGCGTTTCTGATCAGCAAACCGTTTCATGCGGTGTTGAGCTTTTTGTATGTTTCGTTTCAAGATCGTCAAAACTTCATCCCTCTGTTCTAATTGCTGGTGAACATCTAATGGTGTGTCTTCAACGGAAGAATGTTTCAACAGTGGGGGTGGTTCTCTGCCATACACCACCGTGAACGGGACCATGCCAATGGAAGTCTGAAACGATGTATTATACCAGAACTCGGCCCAAGGTAAGAACTCGATCCATTTTCGAGGGAATTCATGCGCCATGCACCGCAAATACATTTCCAGGCATTTATTAACAGCCTCAGTTTGACCGTCTGACTGAGGATGATATGCCGAGCTCATACACAATGAAGTCCCCTGCAATTTCATAAGGTGTTTCCAAAAGCTACTGGTAAAAATTCGATCCCGATCAGAAACTATTGTTTTTGGTAAGCCATGGAGTTTGACCACATGCTGTAAAAAAGCTTCCGCCACTTGCTGAGTGTTAAAATTGATTGGCAAAGCAATAAAGTGGCTGTACTTTGACAACCGATCAACCACCACAAATATATTAGCATATCCTTTCACTGGCGGTAGGTTTGTAATGAAGTCGACTGAAATATCATCCCAAATTCGTTCTGGAATGGGCAGAGGATTAAGTAAACCAGCAGGGTGGAGTTGACTAGTTTTGGCTTTCTGACATACAGTGCAACATTTGACATAGTTTCTGATTTCTCTTCGCATTTGTGGCCAATAAAATAATCGAGCAATGCGGTGAAAAGTCCGAAGGTATCCTGCATGACCTCCCATGGCAGATGAATGGAACTCCTCTAATATCTGTTTTATGAGTTCATGGTCATCATGGGGTAACACTAAACGATTTTTCCAATACAACTCGCCTTGCCTCACCCGAAAGTGACCCATAGTTCCTGGAGAATTTAGAACACGGTCTTTTTCAGCTTGAATCACCGATGATGTGCGTACCCGATCATAAACCAAACTCATAAGAGAGTTCTCAAGTGTAGTCAATGTCCAACAAGTCGCTCGAGAGAGAGCATTCGCAGCTTGATTAGAGCTTCCTGGTTTATATTCGATGCTGAACTGATACCCGAGCAATTTTGGAAGACATGCTTCTTGTTCAGGGGTTTGGATGGTTTGGGATTGCAAATGTTTTAAGCTTGCATGATCTGTCCGAATAATGAACGGATGACCGATTAGGTAGTGTCGAAACTTTGCGACAGACTCCGTTATTGCGTGCAACTCCCTAACATAAGCTGATTGTGATTGCATTCGAGCTGAGAGCTTCTTAGAAAAGAAAGCAATCGGGTGATTGTCTTGACTCAGCACCGCACCAATGCCCACCCCTGAGGCATCAGTCTCCAAAATGAAAGGCTTAGCAAAATTAGGCAAAGCCAGAACAGGGGCATGAGTTAGAGCCTCCTTCAACCTGTCAAATGCCATTTGAGCTTGATCATCCCAAACGAAAGCATCCTTGGCTAGTAGCCGCGTGAGTGGGCCTGCTACATTGGCATATCCCTTGATAAATCGTCTATAATATCCGCTGAGACCCAGGAAACTCTTCAGCTGCGTGGTATTTGATGGGCAGGGCCATTGTTGAATAGCTTGAATCTTCTTATGGTCCACCTCTACCCCCATACTTGACACAATATGTCCCAAGTATTCTATCCTTTTTTGCCCAAATGAGCATTTCGACATCTTTGCAAATAACTGATGCTTCTGCAATTGACCCAGTACTAAGCCCACATGTTCTAAGTGCGATTCCCAAGTGCTACTGTATATCAAAATATCATCAAAAAATATTAACACGAAACGCCGAAGGAACTCTCTGAAAACAGAATTCATCAATGACTGAAATGTAGCCGGTGCATTAGAGAGACCAAATGGCATGACAAGCCATTCATACAGACCCATATGCGTTCGGAAGGCAGTCTTTTCTCTGTCACCTTCACGCATCAGAATCTGATGGTAGCCCGAACGGAGGTCCAGTTTCGAGTAAAACACTGACCCATGTAATTCATCTAATAATTCATCCACTGTAGGCATTGGAAAAGCATCTTTAATCGTGACTATATTAAGAGCTCTATAGTCCACACAAAAACGCCATGTTCCGTCCTTCTTCTTGACTAATATCACCGGTGCTGAAAACGGGCTTGAACTGTGTTGAATTAACCCCTGCTTCAATAACTCTGCCACAATCTTCTCGATTTCGGACTTTTGACTCACTGGGTAGCGGTATGGTCTGACTTTTACCGCACCCACTCCCGCCTGAAGCTCTATCCTGTGTTCATGCCCTCTTTCCGGTGGTAGCCCATGGGGTTTCAAAAAAAAACAGAGCTATATTGTTGTATCAACTTCCCCAACTCTTCCGGTGTATCTTCGGGCATTAACAATTCTTCTGGTTCTCTTTCAATTCTTTCAATGGTATATAATTCAGCTATGGCTTCGACTTGTTGTATTCTCACCAAGTGGTGGAACTGAGCATGTAATAAGGGAGGTCCCCTGAACCCCTTTAATGTGATAAATTCACCGTCATCTTGTAGTATCTTAATCATCGAGGAGCTATAGTCAGCTACGTGTGGGCCCAATGTCTCCAACCAATCAGCTCCTATTACCGCATCAACCCCTGCTACCGGTAAGATATGCATGGTAATGCGTAGTACGTGGCCATTGATATTAATCGGTAGATTCGAAACGATTTCATCACTCTTTAAAATCTTCCCTAACCCCCCAAGTACCCTCAACTCTGGGGCAGGCTCCACAGGAAGTTGTAGATGCTTTACGATTCGAGGATGCAAGAAGTTATCTGAACTCCCGCCATCAAGCAATATTTGTATTTCAGTTCCCTGAATTTTTCCTGTGAAACGAATGGTAGCAGGGCCCTGTGTGCCCCTCAATGCATGCACAGATAGATGATGAAGAGTGGCCCCTACATCTGGATCTTCATTTATAGAACCCGATTCAGCATTCTCTTCCTCGATTCCTTCTTCTCCCATTAACATCATGAGTTGTTTGTTGGGGCACTTATGGCTTGGGGTGAATTTAGCATCGCACGTATAGCACAGGCCCTTATCTCTTCGTACTTGCATCTCTGCCGCCGTCATTTTCTTAATCTGTGGGATGGTTGGAGTCGGTAACAATGGCGGTAAGTTCGCCTTCCCTCCAGTGTTAGAGCTACCAGCTATTGACCCTCCCCCTGTAATCGTAGTAGTCGACTTCACTTGATTGCTCACACTCCTAGCAGAATAGTTGTATGGAGCTCGTGTCCTTGTAGTATTGATCCCATAATTAGTGGTTTCTGAAAAAAGTCGTGACAGGGCCATCGCTTTTAGAACGGTCATTGGGCGTTGCACCATTACGTCACGTCGCAACTCTGGTTTCAGCCCCCCCAAATAGCAGTCTAATAATGCAGACTCTGGGACATCTTCTGTTCGGTTCGCCAGGGATAAAAATTTACTGTTATATTCCTCTAACGAGCCGTGTTGTACCAGCTTAAAAAGCTGAGCGCGGGCGCAGTCAAACTGCGTGGGGCCATATTGTTCTTCCACCGCTTGTGCAAGGGCCTGCCAATGGGGCACTCGGTTGGTTCTCTCCAACATCTGGAACCATGGTAGAACGTCACCGTCAAAATGAACAGAGGCAATGACCAACCTCTGTGGATCTTCAACTCCATAATATTTAAAGAATTGCTCTGCTTTAAAAATCCAGTTCAGTGCGTCTGTTCCATCAAACCGTGGAAAATCAATTCTGATTTGTTTTCCCACCATAGGTACGTGAGAAGGTGTATGCCCTTCTTCTCCTGAAATGAACGATGACGGGTCCTTGGACTGGCTTCCTGAACTTTCATTTCTTCGGTTCAGATTGTCTACCGATTTCATCAAGGCTTCCAGTAGACTCTCGATTCGGCCAAAACAGCCTTCTGCATTATCCATAAACTCATTTGCTCTCTTCATATCTGTCTGTAGATCTTTCAAACGAGTATTCTCAGCCATTACGTCTCTCAACGAAAGCACCCAAAATGCAATGATAATAACCGAATACTAGAATAGCAACGAATGAGACTGCAAATGGATATATTCGTATATTAATGATCACCGATGCAGTACACAAATGGAAATATATCAGAATATCTGTGAGCAGTACAGCAGGAAATGCATAAGATGAAAGAAAGGAAAGCACTAGGAGCGAGGAGATCCAGAGAATCTGGCCAGAAGGAATAACAACCCAAATCATGCACGTCCCCCTCTAACGGCTTTTGTCGTATTATATAAGAGCATCCTCTCCTATTTCCCGAAGCTTCCAAGGCCTCTTCTTCATCCGTTGGCTTCTACGAAGACCAATATTCTGGTTTGGGCTTTTATCAGCACTACTCCTTGGATCAGTTTGGCCCATTTGGTGTGGAGTCGTAACACTGAGGCCCACATCCATTACAAAAATTCAGCGCGCACAGGCTCAGGACATGACAGATTAAAAAAGGGCTAAATCCAGATCGCAAATTATACGCCTTCTTGGCCTTAACATTAAAACAATTATCGATAGCATAAGTTTTAGGTACCTTTGAGCCGCTCGTATTTATATTTGCCACAAATTAATGTCAACCAGATGAGGCGTGTACAAGGCACTTTCTTTTCGATGCATTCGATCCAGGTCCACGGTGGATGCTAGCTATATTCGGTTTTTATGCTGCCTTGGTTTTAAATACAAAAATTATCTCAATTTATTTTTTAAAAAAGATTATAATTCTTTTATTAATTACACATGTTAAAAGAGTTTTTATTCAGCATATTTTAGAATAGCAACTTTTTTTACTTGTAATTATTTAACTAATTTTTTCAATATTTGTTGATTAATCATGAGACAAAGATGGTGAAAAAAAATCAAATAATTTAATATGTATTTATGATTTTTTTCTGGGTTCAAAAGAGGGCTAAGCACCCAAAATAAGATTAACTAATACTGAGGTCGATCCCAGGACGGTCATTTTATAGCAACTCTTGCAAGTTTCTCGGGCAGTTGTCGAAAAGGAAGGATCGGGATAGACCCATCTTGGCTGGACCATCAGCTACTCCATTGCGAATTCTTGGAATATAATGCAATTTAACTTCCCAGTGAAAATTAGGGCAGAGCAACTAGCAGGTTAGGCAGCTCGTGTCCTAACCTGTAGCTCGCCCGTTTAGAGTTACACAGGTACAGGTAGGGGTGCTCACGGGACGGGACGGGACCGGGACAGGCCCGTCCCGGTCCCGTCCCGGTGAGCAGGGACGGGACAGGGTTTTAGTCCCGTGTCCCGTCCCGTCCCGGTTTTGTCCCGGTCCCGTCGGGACCGGGACGGGACGGGACGTCCCGTTCCCCTCCCCATTTTTTTTTTTAAAAAAATTATAATTTTTTATATGAAATTTTTTTATGTTATAATGCTTATTTTTTGTTAGGCTTCTAAAGATAAAAACATTATAAAAAATATTATGTAAAAAACTCAATTATATAGTATAAAAAAGGTGTAAAAATAATACTGTAAAAAAAAAATACGACAAAAAAAAACACTATATAATGGCTTTATGAATTATTTTATTGAGGAAGGAGATATTGTTGAGATAATATTACAATTTAAGAGTTAAAAATCACTATAAAAATAATTATTATTATTAATAAGTAAATTGAATAATCTAATAATAATTATTAATAAATAATTTTTTTAAAAAAAAATATCCCGGGACGGGACGGGACGGGACAACCCCGTCCCGCGTCCCGTCCCGTCCCGGTCACTGTCCCGTCCCGTCCCGTACTTGTCCCGTCCCGAAATTTTTTTTGTCCCGTCCCGTCCCGTCCCGAACTCACCGGAACCGGGACGGGACGACCGGGACGGGACAAATTGAACACCCCTAGGTACAGGTTGCCCTGTACCCATGATGAACCCATTTAAGCCTGTAATAAACGGGCTGAGAATAAATGGGCTGGTTAAATGGATTACGGGCAACCCGTCGAGGAATTGACTTTCCTATTTTTTTGGGGGGGAAAGAAAAAAAAGAACAGCTGGAAATCTAAATCAGCTTAAAGGCTGCTGACAAGTGACAACCATAATCCATAGCTCATTGTCATTGAAGCCAAATTTTCAAAGTCAGAACTCAACCAAATTTCATAGAAAAATGACAAGACCAGGAAAGGCAAAACAATTTGTGAAAATGCAGATGATAGATTTAAGGAGAATAAAAAAATTTCATAGAAAAAATTGCAACCACCTTAGAATGAACAGACTCAAATTCAATGAACGAGTCTGAGATTGATAAGGTAGAGGCACGATGAAGCAAAGAGCAATGGGTAGTTATGGACGTAGAGAGAAGATGCGAGAGTAAGATGCCAAGAGGGTGACACTGTGATGCAGCCATGAGAGTGGTTGACTAGTTACCGTAAACCTTCGCGTGGTCGAGATCGGAGGTCCATTGTTGAGGTAGCTTAGCAGCAATGGAGGAGAGATGGTGACAGTGATGTGAGAGAGTAGAGAAAGAAGAGAGAAGCAAGTGGAGGAGGAAGGCAACAAAAAAATATTGGTAAGGAGTAAAAACTGGAAAATGGAAAGGAGTTTGGGAAGAGGAAAAAAGCGGCAACCTACGATAGGAAAGGATTGGGGAACAGCGAAGCAGCAAACCTAAGCAACGAGAGGCGGAGAGGGTGGGTTTCTTACTTCTTTTTCTAATTGTTTAGTTCTAAATTTTAAATAATATATCAAAAATTGATAAAAACATATCTAGTGTGGGTAACGGGAATCGAACCTGGGAGTTGGGACCAAAATAATGCGCAAGACTCCCCTGCCACCAAGCCAAGGTTCCTATTGTTGTGTGAGTGAGAAAAATAACATATTATAATACACTTTGTGGATTAAAAAACAAAAAAAGTATAAATGTGCAGGCACAGACAGCCCGAGGGTGTGCCCATATCCGGCCCGTTTATTATACTAGCTCACCCGTTTGAACCGGCCCATTTTATATGCATTTTGGGCGGGTTCAAACGAGTAAAATTTTTCCGCGCTGCGGGCAGGTTTAGCGAGTTGTGGGTTCTTTACTGTGCCCTAGTGAAAATGAAGCATTTCACGCATCTGAGTGACGATAAGGCTGCTATTGTTATTCCTTGCCACTTAGCTGCTCAATTAAAGTTTTTGAATCAGACTCAACTAAGATATGCTTGAAACCGAAGTCCCATGCCATTCTTAGCCTCTTGTAAAGAGCCCATTCTTCAGCTTCTAGAGCGGTAAGATACCAAGCTCATAGCAAAATCCAGCAATCCAGAACCCCTTGTGATCTCTCATAACTCCTCCACAACCCCTTTTGGAGGAAGTCTTTGACATAGCACCATCTACGTTAAGTTTAATCCAATCCATTGGAGGAGATTTCCAAGTAAAGCTCATATTTCTCTGCTTATCATTAGATAGCTTCTCTTGCCCAGTTTCAAAGGCAAAGTGTTTCAGCAATTCAGGATGAGAGATACAGGATCTGGAGGTTTTCCTTTTCCAGGGGCGAATGTATGATCTTTCCTCCAAAGCCAAAGTTTCGATATCGAAACCCCCCAAAGAAGGTCCCAACTATGAAAGGTACCTTTCCCCATATTTTTAGTAAGATTATGAGGAATCCATTGTTGCAATGGAGAATTAAAAAAATCCCAGTAATAGTTGGGACTAATAAGGTGCAACCAGAAAGTCTTCGCATAGGAGCAGTCTCTTAGAACATGTAGAGTGTCTTCAATTTCATTACAGCAGCAGCTACACAAGGAGGAAGTCGGAGCCCATTTACTCCTCCAAAGATTTGTGGGGAGCATTAAAAGCCTCCCAAAGAAACACTCTAATTCTTTCAACTCCTTGCCATTTCCAAATCAGCTTGTAGGAGGGATTATAGAGATTTTGATTATTCTAGTAAGCACTTTTAATGTTGAAGATGCCATTGCTGGTCGCGTTCCAAACTATCATATCATTTCCAGCTTCTACCATGGGTGGTAAGACACTAATGACTCGCTGTAGAACTTCCTCATTTACATTAGAGCTTAGTCTTCAGAAATCCCAACTACCATGTAAAGTCCAATCCATCACTACACTAGCATCTTTCTCTTGGGTAATAGGTCGCAGGCACATGCATTTAATTCTCTTATCATCAAACAACCATATATCATTAAAGAAGTTTACAAAGAGACCATTCCTGACTTGTCATTTTGTGCCTTTCCCAATTATTTCTTTTTGTTGACAGATGAAATTCCACAATTTTGAATCTCCTGGAATTGTAGTAAACAAATTATCCTCAGTTCGTAGCATATATTCACGGGTTAAGATGTCAGCCCACAAGCATTTCTCTCCAGTTAACAATCTCCAAGCCAGTTTTGCCCTACAAGCCCTGTTAACTGAGGGAAGTCTTTTGAATCCCAGATCACCATAGGATTTAGGAAGTGTCACTTGTTGCCAACCAATGGGATGATAACCATGAGTTTCTTGGTTATTACCCCATATAAAATTCCTTTAAAGCCTCTCCACTTCTGAGCAGATCTTCTTAAGAATAAGAGAGACCTGCATTGGGTATAAGGGAGTTGAGCTCAAAACTGGTTTTGCTAAAGTAATTCTTCCAACTAGGGATAAGCTGTCAGCTTTCCAGGCCGCTAGTTTCGATCTCACCTTATCAATAATTTATTGGAAAGTTTCTACAGGTTTCCTATTGTTAGTGAGAGGAAACCCCAAATATTTACCAATCTCCTATGAGATTTTCATATGAGTAATGCCCTTAATTCTTTCTTTAGTGCTTGGTGCTACTTTTGGAGAGAAGAATAAGAGAGACTTATGTTTATTCACACTTTCCCCTAAAGCAAAGAAGAATTTTTCAAGAAATTCCATCATGCATCTGGCTTGTTTCTTAGTTGCAACACCAAACAGTAGTATATCATCCGCAAAAAGCAGATGTGATACAACAGGTCCATGATGAGAAATTCTTATGGGCTTCCAACTCTCTTCATTCACAACATTAGTGATTAAGTGAGACAGCTTGTCCATACAAAGAACAAAAAGAAGTGGATAAATTGGATCTCCTTGTCTAAGGCCTTTTTGGGGTTAAAAATAACTTGTTTTTGTACCATTCCAGAGCAAATTGTAGGAGATAGAATTTATACAAGATGTTATCAAATGCACAGATTTGTCATCCATTCCAGCTTCACAAAGGACTTGTTGCAAAAAGTCCCATCTTATTTTGTCAAAAGCTTTTCCTAAGTCTATCTTCATTGCCAAGAGGCCTCTTTTGCTTTTTGTTTTCCTCATGGTATGGAGAATTTCCTGTCCAATAATTGTATTATCTTGAATATACCTCCTTTTTATAAAAATGGCTTGAAAAGGGAAAATGATATCATTCATCACATTTCTCAGTCTTTGTGCCAATACTTTAGCGATACATTTATAATGGACTGAGCAAAGAGAGATTGGCCTGAAGTGAGCTACCGTTTCTGGGTCCAGGCAGAACGGGCCCTCTCCATGTGAATCTGGGTCCTTTGAAACCCGAGTCAGACAAGAAGCAGTCAGCCATTTGATCATTGAACCAAGAGATCCGTTTTGAACAGGCTTGAGCTCCACCAATCCTTTCCGCCGCTGATGATATATCATTAAAGCCACCATAAACTGCCCATGGCTCAGAAATAGAAGTAGAGAGGAATTTAAGAGCATTTCACAAAGCCAGACGCATATGTGAATGAGGAACTGTATAAATAGTAGCGAGAAGGAAGTAGAGATTTCCAGATAATGAGCAACGAAGATGACTGTATTGCCAATCAGTCTTGAGAATCGAGATCCCCACATAATTACTTCTCCAAGCAACGACTAAACCACCAAAATGGCCTGTACTAGGAATAGCAGAGAATTGATCGAAACCCCGCCTAGCAAGAGAGTGAAAACGTGACATCTTCGCGCAGCTTGTTTCTGACAAAACAATGATAATGGGCTTATGTATTTATGATTTTTTTTTTTTGCATTACGTATTTATGATTTATACAACGCAAGGCGAAGGAATTCAGAGAACACATACATATCCAAACATTTGGATTGTAATTCTGGCCCCAAAAAAATATTTGGATCGCAATTAATCGGTTTGGCAGTATTTCTGGCTTCGTCGTTTTCCTTTTCGGGGACAGCAAGGGCTTGCTTGCAATTGAAGCGGGGCAAGACTGCAAGAGTAAAAAGAAAGTTAGTGGGCCTCTTGTTGAAATTTAGCAACTTTTAGCCCAACATAGCCGAAGTCCAATCCGATGCTCTATGTGATCCACAAGGGAAAATTTTGGGTGCCCTGTGGGCCGGCCCATTAGGTAATAACAACAGAAAAGGAGCTTTTTGCTTTATTTAAGTAAATTGAAGAAGTAGAATGCGAACATAATAATTTTGTTGGTGCCGAGCGCATGAATAATTTACACTTTGTAAGTTTCTTGCCGCCTCTCTTTGCTGATCTTCCCAGGGGACGCTAAGTTGCTATCATTATTATTATATTTAGTCAGTCAAACGAAAATATTCAATTCATTCTTAATGCTCAAGTCATAATTAAGCTTTTGTTCACACGTAGAGTATTTTCTTTCTTTTTTTTGAACTAATCAGGAATACAACTACAAGTTTAGACACAAAAACAAAATTACTTAGTATTTAACAAGATTTCAACGTGATCCCGAGATAAAAGACAATGCAATTGTGGGAGACGATTAAATGCTTGACCCTTTTCACAAAATTTCAGCAATTTAATAAGCTATCTCGCTTTTTGGAAAATCCATAAATAAAAATGGTTTTTGATTGATTTTCTTGTAGCTAGGATGTTTTTAAATAAAATATCAACCAGTAGTAACCCAAAATCATAATATGAATTATACTCCTCCAGTACTTAATATAAGACCTAAGTGTTGAGTTAATTTTGATTCTAAATATAATACCTATTTCTCATATTTATCAATTTTTTCTAAATCACCCATATGGATACTCCGTCAACCATAATCAACTAAAAGAGAAAAGGAGGATGATTATAGTATTTTAGGAAAAACATGTCATATTTCTTATAATTAACTAACTTACCTAACTTTCTTAATCTAATCAAATTAGTTAAATAAGTCTTACATTGAGTACCGGAGTAGGTATGTCTGGGATAAGATAAAATAAAATCAAAGGCGGAATGGGGGGAGAAAAACATGTCAATGGTGCGTTACGCGGATATTGAGGATGATCATGGTGTTGGGTCATTTTTATGAGCTTACTATGCAGATTTCTGGCTTTTTATTTGTAACATCTAATACCTTTTTTCGTGAAATTTGCAAGCTATATCGTTTTTTGGATGAGTGGACGAAATGTGATGTTTAGGAATTGGCTTCCATGGCAAATAGAATGAAAGAGAAATTTGATAGGTACTGGGGAGATCCTATGAAGATGAACCAACTTCTTTATATTGCTGCTGTTCTTGATCCCTGGTATAAATTAGATTGGGTGCAATTTGCCTTTTGTAAAATGCATACAAGTGCAATTGGTACAAGTTTGGGGATGCATGTTAAAGAAATTTAAATTTCTTTATATAATGAATATAAACATACTTTTTTCCTCTCAGCCCAATCTGAAAGGGAGTCCGTGCATAGCACACAGGATGATTGTCATGGAGATAATGACCCTTCTACAAAAGTTAGAAAATTGCTTGATATTGAGGAGCAAGAGTTCATGAATGAGCATCTTGGTAGAAGAACTAGCAGAACTGAGGTTGATAGATATTTGAATAATGAAATTGAGGTTAATAAATAAGATTTTCATATTTTAGGTTGGTGGAAGCTAAATAGTTTTAGATTTCCTATTCTTTCTCTACTAGCTAGAGATGTTTTGACTATCCCAATTTTCATAGTTGCATCAGAGTCTACATTTAGCACTGGAGGACGAGTTCTAGATTCATTTAGGACCTCTTTAACTCCTAAAGCTGTGCAATCTCTAATTTGTGCTCAAGATTGACTTAAACGCTCAATTCAATATGTTGTAGAAGAAATGAATGATGATATTCAAAAGATAGAACTCAGTAATATTTTACTTTTACTTCATAATATTATAATGCTTGATTTATTGTAATATATGAAGTCTCATTTTATTTTATTTTTTTGGGTATAGATTTGCAAAAAATTGCATTGGAGG
Source organism: Neltuma alba (assembly GCF_004799145.2). Lineage (NCBI taxonomy): Eukaryota > Viridiplantae > Streptophyta > Magnoliopsida > Fabales > Fabaceae > Neltuma > Neltuma alba. Next base: position 19,293 of record NW_021633585.1, read on the forward strand.
CAACTGTTGATATATTGTAGATGCCAGGAAAAAAAATACCTGAGTAAACAAATCTTGTGTTTAATTTTGTTTTTTCAACGCTAAAACTGTGTACTCTCTAATTTTCTTATTTAATTATAGTTGTTGATGACTTGGTATTGGTGGCAAGTTGCATGCAAGGAATTTGGGCATAAGGATTAGCTAGAATTAGTTGTAATTTTAAATTTCACTTGTTATGTTATTGGTATTTGGTTAGTTTGTTTGGATTTTAACTATATTTGGATTTTTTTTTGTCATTTGGTTTGTATGTTCTTATAGATTGATGCTTGAAAGAGGTTGATTACTATTTATTGTACTATTATGTATTTATGTTTTAAATTTGATATGTAACTAACATGCAAAAAATGGGAAATGGAGGCCTGGAAAATTTGTGAGATGCAAGTGGCAATTCAAAATGGAGACAAATATTTTCATGGGCCATTTGGTGTCATCAACATGCAAATATCGTTTGGTGTCATAGCAGGCAAAAACTGAACTAGGAGAGACAATAGGTTAATGGGATTTACCCAAAAAAAAATAATGGGTCCACTGTCTTTGGGCCATAATAGTATTAAAAGGCCCAATAACCGAATTATGTCACCAACCGAACCAAAATAATATTAGTTATTTCAGTTCGGTTATATTACTGAGTTCGGTTTTGATTCTGTGTTGTTTTTGTGCTATGTTCGGTTATTTAGTTATTTCTGTTATTTGCATTAAACGAACTGAATAACCAAATACTCGTCTCTATTTCTAAATTCTAAATGTTCCAACCTTTGAAAATGTCTGCCCCACTCATCATTTGTCCCATTTTACGCTTCTTCTTTTCTATACCCTTTTATTATTAGGGTTTTGGATTACATGTATATCAAATCCACAATTTTTTTTAAAAAAAAAAACTTTCACGTCACCAGATCATCACCATCACCAATGATTCTCATGTGATGCGTTTAACCCCTTTTTTGTTTTATCTGTTTTCTCTTTTCATCCTTTTTTATCCAGTTTTTCGGCTCCCTCTTTCGCCTTTACTTTTTTTTAAAAATAAAATATAATGATGCGTTGTACAATTTATATAACCGACCTCATCTAATAAAATAATACTTGTCATTATTATTCCAAAAGCAGGAAGAAAACGGTATTAAAAATGGAAACACCAACATAGAAAATTCCGATAAACACAGTTTGACTCATATATTATTTCCAACCATATCCACGTGTCCCCCGTCTTCATAAATATCATCAATGTTAAATTATTTTATTTCCTTATGAATTTTCTAATTTTACGTTCCAATCGCAAATTGAGAAGATAACCCTTGGGACTTACAAATCAAATATAATTCCTCTTTGATGCTTCCTCTCTGCTTCTTCTATATACTCCTCAGCCTCTATTAATCTATTGTTCCAGTTCTTATTTAATACGCATATTAATGAGCATAATTTACACATCACATGGTTGCATTTATAATTTGAGAGTTATGACTCGCTTGACACATAAAATGGAATGGAATGAAATGTAAAAATAATTGAATAAAAAATGATTTTATAGTCAACAATTAACTTTTATAAAGGTACAAAATGCTATTATGGAAAGAAAAAAAAAAAAAAGAGATACAAAATGCTATTTAGTCATCAGTAATGATTACAATGTCAGAAAAGACGTTAGATTTTCCTCAAATGCCCTAAGTAGAAATAATTAGATTTTAGTTCGATTATAAATATAATATATTAATTTATTTTACATTTGAATTTTCTAATTTTTCACCGGCTTGTTCCTATGATTTCCGCCGAGAGCAGTTATAATGCAAATAATTTAAAAAATATTTTATAAAAAAATAACACGTATTTTTATAAATAATTAACCCAACCAATTTTTTTAATTTTTAAAAATTTGTTATTTAGTTTTAGGAGAGGAAGAAGTATTATTTTAGAGTAAAATACTCTAACTATCCTTGTATTTTGTCATAATTATATGGACCTTTCTTCTATTTTAAAAGCAGATATTTAAGTTCAAATCGTTAATTACGTTAGAAATATTCTAGAAAGATGCTTTTTAATTAAAATTTCTGTTGAAATACTCTTTATTTATTAATTTATCCTTTATAATATCAAACCCCTAAATTCTGGCTCAAACTATTTTAAAGAATCCAAGATATTTTTCTTTACCTTAGTTTTATTTTTTATTTTTATAAATAGTTATCTATTTAATGTTTTTATCATATCAAGGCAGAAAATTAAATAATTAGTTAATGCAAACATAACAAAATTGAATGAAAAATTGAATGATTCTTAAAATAAATATATAACCGCTCCAGTAAGTTATAAAATGTTTGCAACAAAATTTTTGTTCAAAAGTTTTAAACTATAAGTTTAAATGATTTATATAATGTCCCTAACTCACATAAGTTGTATTATATGATGAAAAGAAAGCATTTAAAATATTTTCTAGCCATTTAAAAGAAATATAAACAAATAAATTTCAAATATTATGAAGAATTAAAATTATGTAATTCAATAATATAATCAAAATTAATAAATTGTATAAGATGTTAAAAAATTTAAAGACATGTATTATAATTATTTTCCGTTCTATTAAAAATTCTATTTTTTATAATCAATATAAATGTTTAAATAACATTTATGTTACGGAGGATATTTTTCTCCAAATAAAAGGTTGAAGGTCTAAGAATGATTTTAAAAAAAAAAAAAACTAAGGGCCTACTTTATATAAATAAAATTAGAATGTCAGGAGAGTTATTTGTATTGATTTTTTTTTTTTACCGGAAGAGTTATTTGTACTGATGAAAAAAGTTGAAAAAGATTTCTCATAATAATGTTGTGAAGGTCATTGAAGTTACTTGGCCACTTAGGTCATGAATGAGGTGAGGTAGTCCTACCACTTTGAGTTGGTACCAAAAGTCAGCAATTACTTAAATTGTACTCCTCCGGTTCTAATTATAAGACCCAATTGACTTATTTGAAGATATTAAAAAAGTAAGTTAAGTTGGTTATTTATAATAAATAAGTGTTGTCGTTCCTAAAATATCCTTGCTAATTAAGTATATTGGCTAAAACTATCATTATTAGAAGGATTATCTTGGAAAAAAATGTATAAATATAAGAGACAAAATGGATTGGGGTCCTATAATTAGGACCAAATAAAAAGTCAAATGGGGTCTTATAATAAAAACCGGAGGAGTATATAATCAAGGATTGAACATGCTAAGAATCACCCAATTAGTAATTCGTATACTCACCTTTTTTTTTCTCACTTCATTTATTTCAATACACTCGTCAAGTGCCACCTGCACATGTAGGATTCATGTATATTCTACTCAATCTTATTTATAAGTCGGTTTGAACATGTTGTATGAGAATAAAAAATTCTTAAATTTTATTAATTTTACCTTAGAATTTAAAAACTTGCTAGCCTTATTCCTATTTAACAAATACACTTTTCAACAATATAACAATTCACACAATAATAAATAAAAAGTTCCATTTAGATCGCATTTATATACGTTTGACATTCTATACACAGAGATCAAGCTACTTTATTTATTTATCCACACACACACACACGCACGCCTATTTAGAGATTACATGGAAATATAGAGAATGGCGTGAGGCCACATCGTCATGTTACTCGTAAAAGGTCTTTGGCATTCAGGCCCCCTAACTCCTCTCATGTTCATTGCTACTTAGTCATGTCGTCATTGAACAATCATCATATCAATCCAACTCTCCCCGTAAATTGACAGCTTAAAAGTTGCTCCAAGCCACAAGTCATCCCATTTAACATCTCATTATTACTACTTTCGGTTCTTAATATAAGACATTATTTGATTTTTATTTTGATCCTGAGTATAAGATTCCAATCTATTTTATCTATTATATCTGTGTATTTTTTTTTAATATAGTTATTCTAATAATGGTAATTATAGCTAATACACTTGATTGACAATGATATTTTAGGAAAGACAATACTTATTGATTGGAAATAACTCACTTATCTTCTTTTTTTAATCTCCTCAAATTAATTAATTAGCTCTTATAATTAGGACCGGAAGTAGTATTTATTGACTGTTAATTATTCTACGTGCTTCCTCCATGTTTTCCTCCTTTCAGGTGGATTTCTTTCTTTCTTTCTCTCCAGACCTTGTCTGCTGCTTATTTTGAATTTTGAAACCAAAGGGAGGAAAAACCCAGCATCAGAAAATGTGTTCTCTAAGCTCTACCCACCTCATTTAGGATAACTTACAAATAGTTTTTTAATCACAATCTATAAAATACGCTATAAATATGTAAGGAGGGTTTTGTCTTGAAATGCATAAAATGTGATTATAAATGATTTGAAAAGTAATGCCAAACGGCCTAAATTAGCATAATTTCTCCAAAGCATCATAATGAAATGCTCATTGGCTTGTTTTTATAGGAGTCTGAAATTTGAATTGTCTTGGTTCTTTTTATAAAATCCCACTTGTGATTGTCTAAATATTTAATATATTTTTACCATTTTTTCCCTTATTAATATTATATAATATGTATATTTAAACAGAAAGCAGAGTTGAAAAGGTATTAAATTTGAAGAAAGTTATAGTGAGATTCAAAATTTTTCTTGATTCTGATAAAAATTTATTGAAAATTATTTATTAATATGATTAGAGAAGTATCACTCTAGATGCGTGAAATTAGTAAAGTTTACCTTCTAATACTTAAGAGCGGAGGCAGCATATATTCCATTCGATCTTTTTGTTTTTTTTAAAATAAATTTTAAATAACTAGATTATGTAAGACAAAAAGTTGGTTAAAAATAATAAATATCTTAAAAAATATAACTTATTTTCTCAAAGACCCTTATTTAAGAAGAGTGTGAGTGGGGGAGAGAATGAATAAAAAGAGAGAGAATGAGGAGGGAAAAAAATGTATTAATAAGGAAAAAATAAGCTAAACTCATTAACAAACTGTTGATTAAAGTGACAAGTAGCGTTATCTTTTTAAAAAGAAGAATATATGTTTAAATATGAAAATATCAAAAAACGAAACCTTTTGTATTTTTAATCTTGAAAAGGAAAACCCTTGATTAAATAAAAAAAAAGGTTAAACTTATTGAAAAAAATCAAGGTTATAGAAAGGAATGAGAGGGAGTAGTATATTTTGTTAAACCAAATAAAAAAAAAAATCATGATGATTGTGTATTTAAGAATAATAATTATGACGACCTTTTTTTACACGTGGGTGACCTATACATGAAAAAGTACGAACTCAACCCCCCACTCTTCATCAAAAACAAGGCATATAGAGTATACTGCAAATGCAAAAGTAGTCTTTGACTTTGCCGCTTTTCTTGCTTGATCATGAGTACTTGTGGAGTGTATGGGAATCCAAAACCATAGTTTTAGAAGTATTTTTCTGTAAAACGAGATAAACTCCTCTATATATTTATTTTATAAACCGTAAAAATATTTCTGAAACTATAGTTTGGTTTCTATCCAAACACTCCTTTAATCACACACAAAAGCTGTAATTTCTCCGACGCATTCGTATTTACACTCTGTTCTCTCATCTCTGTCTCACACACGCAGAGGGCATCAAAGCACGTAGTGTGACTGTGTCTTATTCATTCAATGTTCAACACGCGCGCGCGCGCGCACACACGAGGAAGCTGGCCGTGGGGGAATAAGCCAATGGATCACAAACACAAGAGGACAACAAGAGAAATGAATATGTGAAACTGAAACCTCCAGAGGAGAAAGATGGGGGAAGAAGGAGTCGTTGATATTTGCATTAAAGAGATGAAGTGACTTGGAAAGCTGGCATCTCCACTCCTTCTTAGTGACCTCTCCTTAGCCCGACGTAGACTGATGGAGCGGACCATCCCCTCCTATTAAGGGATCTGCGTCCTACATATTGCACCCCCTCACTATTCTAACTCTTCCTTTTAAATGGTCCAGCGAACGCCATGTTTACCTAAATCAATTTCGCATGTATGTAACCAACACCTTTCGAGTTACAGGGGACATCATGCGTTAATATCCCCCAACTCCATAACCTTAAATTTGTATTATTGGAAGGCTATCAAACATATATATATTGAATAATTTTCTAAAAAAATTATCTCTATAAAGGATGATTAATATAAAGTCACGCCTTACTTTTCAAATGACGATGGCGTATGCTTGTTTCATCAACATGCCTTGGTCCCCGACTAGAGATTTCATGTTCTCCTTGAGAAGCTGCTGTGTCTGAAGAAATTTGATGAGGACATTTCTCTTGTAATTGGTGCTAAAGAAGCGAATTTGATTGCCAAAACCTTGTTGGATGGAGGGATTGGGTGTTTCGACCTCCTCTTCTTTTCTGTGGAGGAATGCACTGGGAGTGCCCAAAAAATGAAGAGAGAGAGAAAGAATGTGAGGGTCACAGGTTGGGCGTACGGGAGGGCAGGTTCACCACTTCCCAGTAATGGCAACATCAGTTTCAACATGTTCCATCGGAGTCCAACGCCGCCTCTCTTCATTGGATATGTTGGCGCTTTCACTTCAACCAACTCTCCTCCTTTCTCTTCCTTATCAAGTCAGTCCTTTGAACCCAACTTTAATTTTACGAAATGGCGATTTTAATTACGAGACAGTTTAATTATTGGTTGTAACTTCCAATGACTTGCAAACACATCAACGTGTCATGATTTATATGGGTTAATGTTGTGTTCTCAACTCATACAGGGCTTTATTTGGCTTCTCAAGTACAAGATGACTTGGTATATTATAATTCAAGATTATTTGGGTGTCCCATATATATATATATTAACGATGCTAAATTGGCTCCAAAAGCTAAGAAATGTATAAAAAAAGAAAATATCGCTTCTTCCAAGTCTCATATGCTCGGGTTTGAGTTGATAAATTAATTTGAAAGGATTAAAAAAGTTATGCCATTTGATCCATAAAAAATATCAATTATTCGAGTCTTTAGATTTTAAATTAAGATGAAACGTTGTTCACTCTTTATCACCCATTTGTGTTTTATTACTTCCCTGGTTTTGAGCCTCGCTCCCCATTCTGAACCAAATTTGGTCCAAAATAATGACAGGACATGATCAGTGGGACAACGCCCCTAATATCAATTTATATACACCGCACACGCCGTTATGGCCGTGTTGAACAACCTGCAAAAGACAATTTGAGGTTATAAAACCAAAGTTTCAGCGCATTCAAATATAGTTGAAAGGTAGAATACTAAATAATTTGAATTTCCAAATTGAAATCCAAACATATAGTAGTAGTAGTACTTGTTCTTCAAATAAGTCCAGTAATAACTGAAATTTACAGGGAAACTAATTGATGTGCAAGCAGAAACCCTGCATGCAGATACAATTCTGAATCTTTACAGGAGAAAAGAAAGAAGATATGACAGTAATGAACACGCCTTATGAGTTTTTGTCATTGTCATGAGCGGCAAGGGGAAGTTACTATATGTTGATAACGACCCGTACAACTCTTACAAGTTCTTGTTCTTTCCGATCCTTAATATATGACCTGATTATTGAGTTAATTTTGGTCATAAATATAAAACCTATTTTTTCATATTTATCAATTTTTTAATTTTGGTCATAAATATAAAACCTATTTTTCATATTTATCAATTTTTTTCAAATTATTTTTGGATACTTTCTCAATCATAATCAAATAGAAGATGGAAAGAGTATGTTAAGGAAGATGATTACGGCGTTTTAGAAAAAACATATTATATTTTTTATAATTAACTAATTTATCAAACTTCTTTGATCTAATCAAATTAGTTAAATAGATCTTGTATTAAAGATCAAAAGAGTAATACTAATATTCATGAGGAGCTTGGAACAGTCAAAGACGCCAGCAGCATGGTCGTCTTCAGTCGAATGAGCAACTTTTGCAGGCTTGCTTTTTTGCTTTGATTCGTTAACGTGTGGTCCTTGGAGTCACGTGCGTTTTGATTCCCACCGACAATGGATGCCACTGTACTACCTTCCTTTAAATTGTCTTTATTAATTGCACGTATTTCCAATTAAAAGAAGGTGATAATTTAGTACTCCTCCGGTCTTTAATATAAGACCCATTTAACTAATTTGATTAGATTAAGGAAGTTAGGTAAGTTAGTTAATTATAAGAAATATGACACGTTTTTCCTAAAATACCATAATCATCTTTCTTAATACCCCATCTCCCTCTTCTACTTGATTATGGTTGAAGGAGTATCCATAGGGATAATTTAGAGAAAATTGATAAATATGATAAATGGGTCTTATATTTAGGACCAAAACCAACTCACCAATTGGGTCCTATATTAAGGACCGGAGGAGTATAATCAAAATATACCTATTAATAATAACTAACTTAACTAACGTTTTAATATTCATAAATTAATTATTTAACTTTTATATTTTGTTAGTATTAGTGCCTGTGTTTGTTAAGTGGTAAGAGTTCAAATAAGCTCGTCTAAATCAAAATAAGTGATTACGAAACATTTATATCTTGTTTGGATAATTTTTATAAAATCCCGATTAATTGTCATTTTACTTTTCTTCTGCACTTTTAGAATAAGCACCGAGAAATAGTTTATATATTTAAATAATCCCCACCCATTTTTATCAACTGAGTTTATTCCAATTTACCTTCACACACTCTTCCGAAAACCTCTCCACAAATAATTATATTTAATAATATTTATTAAATTCATGCATTTTTAGTAATTATACATACATAAGTTATTTTGATAAATAAAAAAAAACATAATCATAATTGTTAAATTCACTTATAAAAAATCTAAACAAAAATCATAATTAATTAATATCACTTATAAAATTTATAATGATCTGAAATCACAATTGTTGGTACTTAAAATTCATTATCCCTTTGTCAGTGTTAAGGCGTGAGGAGGACCTGAAAGGGACTTCCGATGTGCTCGATCCAGGCCCACGGCAAATGCTATCTTCGTTTTTTATGGTGCTTTGATTTTAAATATAAAAATTATCTCAGTTTACTTTTTTAAAACTAATAATTCTGTTTATTCATTACACATGTTAGAAGAGTTTTTATTTGGGATATTTAGACTAGCAACACATTATTTTCCTATTAATTAACTAATTTTTGTATTTAATATGAGGTAATGGTTTAAAATCAGATAATTTCCAGAAAAGACTTAGAGCTTGTTTGGTTTTGTTTTTAAAACAATTTTATAAAACTGTTTTTTAAAACAAATTTTGAGAACAAAAAACAAAAGAACATGTTTGGATGATTGTTTTTAATTTTTTTAAAAAATAAATATAAAAACTTGTTTAGATGATTAATTTTAAAATCAACTTAAAAGTTTAAAATTAATTTTTATTATAATGTAAACTAATTGGATAAAGCTGGTAAAAAAACTAATTTAATAAAAAATCAAATAGAATGACCAATAAATAATACAAAAATGATTTACGACAGATAATAACATGGTTAAAATTTAAATGGATATTGTTTTAAACAAAGGCTCAAAAATAATATCTAATCATATCAACATATAATTCATAGAATGGCAATGAGTCAATCACATTCTACTATAAATTTGATCACGATATGCTAAACATCTCTGCTACACTTTGATCAAATAGTCTTGACAAGTTGTCTAGATTGTGTAATTTGAACTTTCTACGTTTGTATTTCCCATCGGATTTTGAATTTCTGAAAAATTTTTTACGACTAAATCCTCCACCTATGTCAGATCCATATTCTCCCAGTCTATAAACAACAAATCATGTCAACTATAACTCAGAACTTCCCAAGGTGTAATGGTGCAAGACAAGGAACTCTATTTTTCGAAATGGAACATATATGTGTAGTGCAAAAAATAACTCCTTTCTATAAATATAAGAAACAAGAGAAAATCCTGCACAGAAAAAATGAACCAATGATGTTCGATTAAACAACATAGTGCTGAGTAAAGAATTACTGGAAAAAATGTTGCAGGTGACTCCTGAATGAAGAAAATTTATCTAAGTCTCCACGCTAGAACTATCTGAATATATTGCTATAATCATTATATGTAATTTGTTAGCAACCTAGCTACCCAAGAGTATATCTCAAGATTCCCATGCTTCTTACAAGAACAGAGACCCCCACATAGCAGCATCTGCCTTTATTGGCAAACCCTTTATTAGTTCTTCTGCCTATTCTAATAGTCCAGCTTGGCCTAGCACTTCAACCACGCAAGTATAGTGTTTTAATGATGGTTTGATCTCATATTTATCTATCATTTAGTCCCTAGCTTTATCACCTTCGCATCTGTCATAAAAATCTTCCAACCCTCCTCCTCAAGACCACTAAGACTAGGAGCCAGCAAAGCACCAATAAATGCAACGCTATCAGGCTAAAAATGATAATTTTTCATCTCATAAAATGTATTTGATGCCTCTCTACCATAGCCACACACTGCCAATCCAGTTATAAACATAGTCCACATAATAACATTCTTAACAAATACTCCTCCGGTCCTAAATATAAGACCTTTATATTTAGGACCGGAAGAGTATTTCATTGGAAATTTTGACTGAGTGGTCAATGCACCCACACCTTGAATACATGTCAATAAGAGAAGTACCCAAAAAACTGTTAGAGGCAACCCACTCCTGGCAATTACTGCATGAAACCAAATCCACAATTCCCATGCACCCAAGATAGAAATCATAGATGTAACACTTGGCATAATAACCCCATCCGGTTTGACATCCTCCTTTGATTGCATTTGCTGAAAAAAGGACCAAAGATTTGAAAACAAAATCGTACTTAGCATTACAGTAGCGAGGAAGATGAGGGTTACGACAAGGAATAAAAACAAACCATATACACAAAAACACTCCAAATGAACAGATCAAATTTTAGTTAAAAAAACCCACTAAATTAATCCCAAAAAAAGAGAGAGTAGAGGCCGAGGACTCACTGATTGAGGACTAAGCAAGGAGGAAGGAGAGATTAGAGGCGGCAAGCACTGAGAGGAGAAGCCGGTGAGTACCAAACCATGAAGGTGATGAGCATTGAGCAATGAGAACAGAAGTTGAGGGGATGACAAACACGAGTGAAACATCCGGTAGTCCTCAAGCCCTCTAATGGCCATCGAGTCAGTGTAGAAAGTCGGATGATCGGGTTCCTATTTTTCGAAACAGAAAACAATACTAGAAAACATCTTAAAATTGTTTTGTGTTTTTAGTTTTTAAAAACAAATCACTGTTTTTTTTGTTTTTAAAAACACTTGGCTAAAAATAAGTTGCCAAACATGTTTTTCTATTTTTTATTTTTAAAAACAAAAAAATGTTTCGAAAATAGGTAAACAAACAGGCCCTTAAATATCCAAATATCTGGATCATAATTAATCGGTTTGGGAGTGTTTCTGTCCTTGTCATTTTCTTTTTTCGGGGACAACAAGGGTTTGCTTGCAGATGAAGCGGGGCAAGAGTAAGAAGAAAGTTAGTGGGCCTCTTGTTAAAATTTGGCAAGTTTTAGCCCAACATACCCGAAGTCCAATCCGATGCTCTATGTGCTCCCCAAGGGAAAATTGTGGGTGCCCTGTGGGCCGGCCTATTAGCTAATAGCAACAGAAAAAGAGCTTTTTGGTTTTATTTATTTATTTATTTGCATCATAACCATCATCATATCAATGTATTTTTTTCATACAAAGTGTCTAGTGTGCACATTACTAAAGCATTTTATATTACTAAATCGGGTTCAATCATTGTCGCTCGTAATTAAAAGGGTAGTAAGACCATTTTACCAAATTCTAAAATCACATTTTGGTATAAGATCTTGTCTAACGTTTTGTGATTCTAGGAGATTGATTTGAGTTTTTAACTAATTCACGGTGTCAAACTATATCGTTCCCTTTTTGAACCAAGTAATTTTCAAAATAAAAAATTACTACATCTATTTCTTAATATAAAAGCTAGCTTAATTTTTTATTTGATTATAAATAGAAGGCTTCTATTTATTTATTTTGTCTCTAATATATATTCTTTTTTTTTTTAAAAGTGGTTCTTGTAATAATTACGCATGTTAAAGGTTTCATCAAATGATAATAATGATTAATACACGTGATTAGCAAGTATACTTTAAAGAAAACAATACATATTATTATAAATAATTAACTTAATAATTCTTTTTAATTTATTCAAATTAAACGACCCCCATTTTAATCATTGCAGCTACAGTGTCATCATAAGGTTTCCCACGAATATCTGGTTAGTTGGATAATATGGGTGTTATTTTTCATACAAAGTGCTGACTCCGTATCAATGTTTTGGAAGGGAATGCAAATCTTACCATCAAAATCAAACGCGAATACAAATTCAAATTGTGTAATCTACCCCAACTCTTGTGTTTTTTTGTCTAAAATGCAAAATTCTTGCAATTCAAAGCTTCACATTTTCACGAAAAGCAAGCACAAAAATTTGAAATGCACCAGTCCATATATTCCCCCAGAAAAAAAGGTCAAGTATAAAATCACAAATCATGAATGTATATAGGAAACTTGTGTTTTAGGAAACAAAACTTTTGTAAGCGCAAGTAATGCCTATGCCAACGTTGAACATATTTTCTGTCCGTGTCTGTCAGACGCTTGAAGACGAAGCACCATCAGAATCAAGGCACCTGTTTCTCGAAGAAGGCACGTACAAGGAGCATTAATGGATCATCGGGTACCATCCGCTCACTTTGATAGAGCTTTTTAAGTCGCACCCACTTCATTGCGCAGCATCTGTTGTACTTGCTGGTGTACCCAGCACTCCTTATTTTCTGACCTATCTCCTGCATTGTTGCTGTTCTATCTTCAGGTTTAGTGCTTTGTAGGCCAGCCTTTGACTCTATGCATAGTTCAACGAGAAGCTTGGACTCAGCAAAACCCCATTGGGATTCCCCTCCACTAATCTGCCGTGTCTCATCGTCGGCATTAGCATTCTGGTTCTCATTAGCACTTGGGTCCTCTGCCGTCTCATCGACATTCTGTTCCTCATTAGGACTTGGGTCCTTTGCAGCTAATATATTCTCGATAGCTTCCACCTTTCTTTCTATACGTCCCATCCATTGAAAAATAGCCTCTTGTGTATTTTCCATTCGTCCCATTCTTTGATCACCAGCCTCTTGCCTATTTTCCATACGGCCCATTCTTTGATCACCAGCCTCCTGTGTATTTTCCATACGCCCCATTCTCGCAGCAATGCTGTCGAGTTTGGCCATGAGTTCTCTGCACGCAAGAGGGAAAACACATTGTCAGTAATACGTTGAGACAAAAAAGGGACAGTATTTAGAAAAGAAACAATACTAACAGCAAACAGGCTTGCGTGTCAAATGCTGCCTCTGGCTGAGGATCCTCCTCAGGCGTAGCAGACCTCGGTCCCTCCAGAAGGAGCAGCATTGGCAGCCCCTCCTCTGGCTGAGGATCCTCCTCAGGCGTAGCCGACCTCGTCCCTCCAGAAGGAGCAGCATTGGCAGCCCCTCCTCTGGCTGTGGATCCGGCTCCGTTGTAGCACTCCTTTGTCTAGACGGTGTTAGCAGCCCCTGCTCTGGCTCCGCATCCTCAGGTGTAGGCATTAGCAGCCCCATAGAACTGCAAATAAAGAAAGAAAATTAAAGGGGATCGAATGCAGTGATCTTTGATCAAATTTCAGCAACTGCTTGTTTCTGTTTAAATTTTAGATGTTCGCCCTACGCTTATAAACCCTTATTAAACCCTTTAAGTGATTGAGGGTCATACCGACATAGGTGGCAGACTCTGAGTGGCTAATCAGACCCTGATTAACGTTGACCTACATGTAAGAAAGTATTGATGGCTGACTTGTTCTGGAAAACCTGTTACTACTTGGTTGCATGCTTCTCATCTTGACGTGAAGTTTATTCATGGATTGTATATGGTATAGGAAGCCACACAGAGTCGAAACATGACATCTCAGATGCAAAAAGAGGGGATATGAAAATTTTTGGGAATGTGTGTTCCAGTCAGTCATCGGAAAATGGTTAGTTCCTGGTTTTGGAATGGGAGATCTTTGATGTTGTTTCACTAATTGACTTTATTCGTATTCGTTGTCCATGCTTGTAATTTTTTTCTCCCTATTATGTGTGCCTCAATTTGAATGCCTATCTGATATTCAGGGTTCAGCAAGCATCTTGGTCGCCGTGGATCAACCCACGGGATGAAGGATGCTGATGGCTGTTCTAATTCAAGTGAAGGGAAGCATCCAAGAAGAAGCAGTGCTTCTGCTTATGGTTCACATGAGGCATGACCATACTCTGCATATTCCTCTTGTGTTATAGTTAAATAAACGATTGATTCCTCCTTTTTTTAAAAAAAAAAATTTCAGAAACAAGTGTGGGTGTAGAAAGCAAGTTCTGGCCGATAAAATATCTAGATTGGTAAGAGATATTCCTGAACTGGAAATGGGATGCCTATCTCTTTTAATGCTTGTTGATGTGCCAATATTATGACTTTCTAATCGAACCTCTTTACGAATTTGCTGAGGCACCAATATTAATCTCTGTAGAGTTAGTTTTCCTTTTCTTGCCAAAAGCTATTTTACCTCTTCCCAAGGATGTTGGCATGACAATATTGAAAGGATTGCATGATCTTGTTGACTAAGTAAAAGCAGGCAAACACAACAAGATTGACAATAAAAAGTTAAGGAGAGAGAAGGCGGGGTGTGTAGGTATCTAAAGCAATTCCGTTCTAATGTACTTAATTATCTAATTGATTGACATTTGTAATTACATATCTTATATTGATTTCTATTTGACACCGTGCAATTAGACAAGGACTTTTGAAATTTTGGGTGCAAAGGGTTGGATGAAACTATTATTGGTTCTGAGTTAATAGTCGAGAGATGGTAAATCTATGTTATGTTCATAGCTTAACGTTGTGCTTGATCTAGGTTGATGATTTTCCTTTCAGTGAAAAGCATGCCGACATACAATTCTGGGGCATCTTTGGCTGGTGGCTGGATTCAGTGGAAAGTATTAAAAAAAAATGAAGATCAAAGAAAATTAAAATAAGAGAAGAGATATAATACTCAGTCGGCTCTCCCTGAGGTCCCGTAGGCGGCGGCGGCGGCCGCGCTGGCGCTGGCGCTGGCGCTGGCGAATGATGACGCTCCGACCGAATCCGTCCGATATCCCGTATCAAATGATTCCCCATTTCCCCCTCAAGGCCATCCAGTAGCCTTTGGAGGAGGATGATAGGTACGCACCCAAACCTTTTGGAGAGCCAATCCCCAAAAGCTAGCTGTTAGGGAGGGAGAGCCATTGGTTTTTAAAATACCCCATCAAGCAACCCATACTACCCGATGTGGGATTGATAGGTACACCCAAACCTTTGGAGAGCCAATCCCAAAAGCTAGCTGTTAGGGAGGGAGAGCCCATTGGTTTTAAATACCCCATCAAG
>NW_021633586.1:0-53466 GCF_004799145.2 Neltuma alba
ACCGTACAGAGTCGGTCTTTGGGAGTATTGACAAATCCGTTCTCAGGCAAGAATTTGATCACTAATGGCTTTTGACTGAGAATCTTCTTCAGTCGATGATCTCTTGCTATCAATGCTTGAAGAGAATGGGCGAGTAGGCCTTGAGTGATGTCTGTCCTTGACTCGGATTTTGTGTCGTGGCTCAGAAACCAATGACCCTGGTCATTGACCACACAAGCATTTATCCTTACCACCGCCGAAGAACATTTCCTTTCACTCTCTGGCCAAAAAGGATTTAGTTTGAGCCGTTCTGCTTACAGTACCACAGTCAGCCCTCTCATCAGCACAAAAAGCCCAAAGAGGGAGATCAAGCCTCCTGCCTTGAGAAGGATAATACAAGTCATCCTTTTCAGTCCACCGAGGATCTTCACATCCAGATTTAGGCATTTCACATAATGAAAACCCATCATTTAGGACAAGTCTCTTCCTAGAAGATCTATCTTGGACATCATCATTTCTTTTCCAGTCACCACCTTTGCATGACCATCGGGCAGAAAACCAGTCGCCAGGATCACCAAAGGCAAATCCATTATCCTTGTCAAGGAGCATGCTTGACTGAGTCGCAGGATCCCTGATGCAAAATCAGTTCTTGAATCACAATCTTCTCTCGGAAAATTATCATGCCAAGGAAAACCTAATTATACAGAAAAATTCTCCATGAGGCGCATACCTCTAGGTGCACCATGTTTACTTTTTAATTCTCCAGATGAGAAATAAACATAAATTTACAAATCAAGCTCTGAAACATTACATGACGAGCAAAATCACAAGTTCCATATATGATATAAATCTCACTGGTTCATATCAAATGTGCGATTTTAATATTTCATTCATCTAATCTGCATGCAAAACCTATTTCCAAAAGCATTTAAGTCTATAATGTCACTCCGTTTACTTAAAGCCAACATTACAGACTAAGCCAGCCTAAATGACTGACTATGAATAAAGCAATTTGACTCAAATGAAATTTCAGCACGTAGAACATAAGGATGGCATTGCCAAAACTAAAATGATTTGTAAAATATTAAATGAATCATGAAAAATCAACAAAATGAGATCAACACCGTAGAATGACAATTTGGATTTTATCACCATGTAAAAAACTAGCAATATTAGAAAATATTAAAAGAAACTTCAGTCAACCCAAGCCAAGACACTCATAACTGAGAACTTTGACAAGATAACCTCAATATCATTAGACGTCAATTCACTGTACATTAAAATTGAGATGAAAAATCAGCAGAAAAAGGACAAACAAACCATTCAAGCCCGACATGCAAATAAAAAATTTTAAAAATTTTTTTTTTTTAAAAAAAAAGAGCGACTCTTCAAATATTAGCTTACTCAAACTAGTAATCATAAGGCAACTCTGGACAAAAGATATCAGCTTAAAATAAATATAAATTGTCAGAAACTCAGAACTGATGATTGATTAAAAATGATAAAAGATAAAAGATTTAATAAAATGAAACGGTACAGGCACTGTATAGCAATATCTACCTTCAAGGCCTCCCAACCCTTCCCAATCTGCATATTCAAAATTCATTTGCAAGGCTTCTGCAAGACAATAAAATAGACAAGTTGAGAAAGATCAAGTATCTTGGGGGGGGGGGACAAAAAAATTTATATTTAGTATAATATTCAAATTTTTTATCTTTCCCATAAACAAAGAACTGTGTAGGATATTTTTGACAGAACAAATACCTTTTATTTCAATTGCTTCAACCTCCCCTCCCAGGAATTACATCATGACCCTCTAACAAAACTCCAACCCTTTCATCAATGTGGAATTCCTCTAGAGGTTCAGAGGCAACCACGCTGTCATTAGGCATACTATTGGCTGCGACAAGGAGCTGGCATCTTCTGAAAAGTCTCAGCTCCGGATTGAAGGATATCTCCGGTATCAACCAAAAGATTACCAGGAGCTTCTGGAGGGTTTACCAGCTGCGTTATGGAGTCTGACACAATGGATGGAAAACTATGTGTTGCCAACGGTGATGCTGCATTCTCAGCTGTTAACCACCTGTCACTATCTCTTGGTGCTTGACAAAGTGATCTGACATCAGTATTCCCTCGTTAACAAGAAACTTGATGTCAGATAATTTAGAAGGCCCGTGTTCTACACCACTATAATCAAGGTAGAACCACTTCCCTGATGACAAATCTGCCACCACAGGAACATGAGGAGGAGTATCACAAATGTCCATATCTTCTTCCATAGAAGGCAGCTCTTCAGGAAGTGGTTCAATGCGGGGAGATTCTTTGCGGCCTACAGTAGGGCTGCAGGACTGCTCTTCCTTTTCAGGCTTCTCACTGTTGTCTCTCTCAATTGACCCATTTACATCGTGCAATTTCTTTCACTGTGAGAATCTGTAGCTGAACAATTTGACTCCCTACTGATGTGCTTATCTTCATGATCCTTACAACTATGTGGTGAGTCATGCATTTCACTTGATATCATTTTAGAATTGTTTTCTCGTATACCATTTAGCCTAGGCCGATCCAAGGGAGGTTGTTCAACCAAATTTGGCGTCCGATCCCTACGATCATGATGTCGACGTCTGTCTTGTGGAGACCGCTCACCATGAGTAGGACTTCTTATTTTATGATCATTGTAACGGCTTCTATCCCAAATCTTTTCATATGGAGACTTCTCACGACCATGGGGTGATTTCTCTTGAATATATGGAGACCTGTCACGGCCATGGGGGGATTTCTCCCGGACATATGGAGACCTGTCACGGCCATGGGGGGATTTCTCCCGAACATATGGAGATCTGTCACGGCCATGGGGCGATTTCTCCCGAACATATGGAGATTTATCGCGGCCAAGTGGGGACCTCTCACGGCGAACTGGAGTACGATCCCTATGATCATAATACCTGGAACGATCGCGTGGTGATCGGTCAGAATGAACAGGGCTACATCCATGCCTGTCATAAGCTGGTCTACCAGGTAAAGAAGATTCATGATTCCGAGAATACTTGTCTGCTGATATTTTTGATGAATTTCTATAAGACCTCTCTGTAGAACGATGAGAATAGTGTTCTGGATAAAGAGGCCGGCAGCTGTCATCAGAAAGCCTACGACTTTTTAAACCAGCATAATCTCCATAGTGCTTGCGCTCACTGCTATCTGAATCATTACCATGCCGCTTCAACCGACTGCCCACAGAGTATTCTCGAGCATGGTTCCTCCCATTGCTATGCTCATTTTTTTCCTCATCCACTATCATCGAACTAATCCTTATATTCCTCTCTGGCCCACTCTCCCACCTAGGAGCACTCTTGGCATGCTGACCCCCATTTCTATTAAATTCCTTCTTTCTAATATAATCACCACCTGTATATCTCCCAGAAGGTGGTGTGCGTTCACGTTCACTTTTCCACCCTTTGTCCCTGCCTGATTGGTACCTGCGCATTCTACTGTAAGCATAATCATCCTTTCCTATTTCCCCTCGGTGCCATCTATCAGGAATGAATTCTCCCTTCTCAATGTCATCTATAATACTTTTACCCAAGCCACATTCCCCTTTATCAGCCTCTCCTTTCCTGCTCCTCTCCGAAACTATCTCCCCCTTTTCCACATCCTCTCTTCTCCATTTTCCATAAACAATCTCTCCCTTTTCCAGCTCCCCCTTTTTACATTTCTCAATAACAATCACTCCATTCTCAAGTTCACCCCTCCGCGGCTTCTCCGGAACAAACTCTCCATTTTCCAGATCATTTCTTGACCACTTCATAGTGCCCAATTCTCCCTCTTCCATTTCTTCTTTTTGTACCTTTTCCGCGCACGTTTCATCATTCTCAAGTTCATCGTTGCTCTTGCCTACCCCGTCCGATGCCAATTCACTTCTTTCCACCTGAAATTTCTTTGCTGGCTCTTCTTTCTTCGCCTTCATCTTCTTCTTCCGATCACTGTCAGCAAACTGGAGCAACTTAGAATTGAACCCATTCCCATTCGTGCCTCCGCAAAGCGTTTTTTCTCCATTCGGCAATCTCTCCATAATATGCTGCTGCTGCAAAGGCATGCATGCGACGCCTCCATCGCCCATGGAAGTCTCACCTCTTGTTGGAAGCTCGAAACCCTAATTCTCCCCTGTCCCGGGGCTGTCGATGCTCATACTGCAAATGCTTCAACTCTCTCGATTGGCGCCCAAGTTCAAAACCCTAAAGTCCAAAAATTCAGGGGGAAAAAAACACAACTCAAATATGAACCAAATCAAATGCAGGGTTTATTGAGGTAAAGTGCATACTGACGTATGAAACCTGCTGAATTAAACCCAAGACGCAACCCCATTAAAAATCCGGAAACACAATTGAAAACAAGAAGAAAGAATAGGACGAGAAAACTACCAAGAAAATTAGAGAAGTGAAGAAACAGATCGGCAAGACAAATCCCAGGGGCTGAAAATTGAACAACAGGAGAAGGAAGTTCAGCAAGCCCAGATCGCGAATCGCAGAAAAAGTTAATAGTTCTTGATAATTTTGTGTCACTCCCTCCTAGATGTTTTAGAAAATCTTCTCTGTGGCGCCTCTTCTCTGCGATATAATATGTGCGTGTTTTCGTTTTGGTTTGTTATTGAAGGGGGCGACTTCGTGTCAATTTTTTTTTTTCCGCTTTTACGTATAGCTGGTGTTTTTATCGTTGATAACTCGAGAAATAATCCGCTTATACGAAAATGCCCTTGGAAGTTGGAACTAAGCGAGAGACGCAGAACTGGCCCAAGCGAGCTGCTCAATCAGTCTGTAATGTCCGGACAGAACTTGCATCAAACTTGGCCCCTTTAATACTCCCGCTGGTGCGTTTATTGTTGGGGGTCCGATTCAATTGAAGCACACGCACGCATGTTCGCGAAAAATGAACAAGCGTCTGCAAAGTCAAGAGAAGGAATCTACGACCAAAAAAAGAGAATAAATATTATGATTCTAGGTTAACTGGGCCAATGAGCGTAAATAGTGCGCAATTTAGCTTGGATAGCTTTTGAGCCTGGATAACTAACTGTATTGCTGATGATGAGAAAAATTTCTGCAGATTTAAAGATTTGTATTTGTCTCCTTGTAGTATCCCGATGAGTTGATGTCTTGTGATGCAAAAAAATCCAGGTTATCTCCGGCGATGGATGGGAATCCACGTTACGATGTAATATGCATATTTTTTCACGCAAAATATAAAGTAAGTATGCAAAAAAAAATTTTATTTTGATTTACGTAAAAATACTTATAAGCTCTTATCAAATGCAGATACAAACAAATTCTGAGATGTGTAAACTCAATATAAAGCTTATTAGAGTCTAGGGTATTCAAAACCACAATTAAAATTAGTTTGAGTATAAATTAATCAACTACCTCAAAAAGGAGGTAAAAATGATTATAAATAATGTTCAGCTTGTTTATTATCCATTGGATAGTATTATTTCTAGTTCTTAATATAAAAACTAGTTGACTAAGTTGAATAGATTAAGAAAATTAATTAAGTTAGTTATTTATAATAAATAGATGTTATCTTTCATAAAATAATCTTGTTAGTCAAATACTATTCGATGAAACATTTAATATGTACAACTACCACAAAGACTATCTTAAAAAAAATGAATAAATAAGAGAAACAAAGTTGATTGAGATCTTATATTTAGGATTTATATTAAGGATCGAAGATAGTATTGATTATTTAGCCTGGTGACAATTTAACCACCAAAAATTTATTTTATTTTATAAAACTTAAAAGAATTTATTTTAACAGCGTTGACTTGATTTGCTTAAAATAAGCCTAATATATATTCTTCCAGTCCTTAATGTATGACATATTTAACTAATTTGATTATATTAAGAAAGTTAGGTAAGTTAGTTAATTATAAAAAATATGACATGTTTTTCTTAAAACACCATAATCATCTTTTTTAATATCTTTCCTCCCTCACTTACTTGATTATGGTTGAAAGAGTATTCATATGGGTAATTTAGGAAAAATGGATAAATATGATAAATAGGTTTTATATTTAGAATCAAAATTAACTTAACAATTAAGCTCTATATTAAGGACCAGATAAGTAGTAAATAATATATAAGTTAAAATTCTTTTCAAAGTTAAGATAAATATATTGAACTTTTATTATAATGCATTTGAAAAACTTTTGTGAAAGATAGAATTAACATTTCTGTTAATTATTTCAAACTGATTCAATTATTTGTAAATATTAGGTATTATATATTTTTACCTATATAAATATAACTCTCTTATCAGTGAAATACAAGTTACCTATTTTACCAAATATTGTTAAATGGTATCACGAGCCTAGTCTCTCTTCCGCCATTTCCTTCCTCTTTTGCCCTTACTTTTCAATTGTTCTTTTCCTCTTTAACCATTGCCGGCTTGCCCTCACCGACCTCTCTTCTCCTCTCCATGGTCGCCGATTCTTCTTCTTCCTCCATTAATCAGAATAGTCTTTATTATATTTATCCCAATGAAAACCCCGGCCTGGTACCAGTTTCCCCTCCTCTTGATGGATCTAACTACCACCGCTGGGCACATGCCACGCACATGGCTTTGCTCTCTGAAAACAAGCTCAAGTTCATCGACGGCTCAATCTCTCCGCTGAAACCTGATGATTTTCTTTTCCCTGCTTGGGAATGTTGCAATAACCTCATCCAAGGGTGGCTGCCCAAGTCTACTTCTCCAACAATTGCAAAAAGCATTATCTGGTTCAAGAAGGCCTCTGATATCTGGAGCGATCTTTGATCGCGTTACTCTCAATCCGATCTATTTTGAATTGCTGAACTACAAGAGAAAATATATAGTTTGAGGCAAGCTAGTCTCAGTGTTAGCGAGTATTACACTCGTCTGAAGACCTTGGAAGATGTATTGGATAGCATTTGACCTCTTAAGCCATGCACTTGCAATTCTGCAAGCCCAGCACACACTCATCATGAACAACATCACATAATCAGATTTCTAAAAAGTCTTAATGATCCATGTGCTTCTATCAAGTCTCAAATCATGCTTATTGATCCTTTGCCAACAATCAACCGAGTTTTTTCTCTTGTGCTCCAGCAAGAACGGGAACTCACTCTTCCTCTTCATTCCAATATTTTGGTTGCCAAAGGACCATCCCAGTCGCCTTGTCCTGCTCCAGTTGGCTCAAAGCCTACTTCTATGGTCACTAAACAATGTGGTTATTATGGTCGGCCTCGTCATACTGAGGCCACTTACTATAAGAAACACAGTTTTCCCTAAGGGTTCAAAATTCGGCCCTCTGCTACAGTGAATAACTTCTCTACGCAAGGTTCTAGTAATGCTCAAGAAACTCGTACTGCTACATCTCTCCCTACTTCCTCACCTTCTACGGCTTCCATCCTTCCGCATCTCACATCTGATCAATATTAATATCTCCTTACTATCCTAGCACCTCCACAAACTTCTGCTTCAGTCAATTATTTTAATGCTTCCACCAAATCCATTACAGGTATATCCAATTCTTTTTCTCCATATTCTATTACTTGGATCATTGACTCGGGTGCCACTAACCATGTTTATAGCAATCTTGATCTATTTTCTTCATATCATTCCATTTCTCCTGTCTCTGTTAGCTTACCTACAGGGACTCAAGCTGTTTTAACTATTTTTGGCACAATTGTGATATCTCCCTCTTTAATTCTCACGGTGTCCTTTTTCTTTCTAATTTTTCCTTCAATACTGTCTCTATTTCTCGTCTGACATTGTCTCTTAATTGTTTTCTCACTTTCTTCTTTGATTCTTGTTAGATTCGCTCACTCAATCCCCTGGAGATGATTGGTTCAACTAAACTCTTTGAAGGGCTTTATATTCTTCATGCAAATATGGTTTCTTCACCTAATCCTCAAGTTCACACAGTTTCTATCAATGCTTCCAATTCTATTTCTACTTTGTGGCATTTACGTTTAGAACATGTTTCTAGTACAACTCTTTCCGCTTTAAATAACCATTATCCTAAAATTCCTTGTATCTCTTATGCTCCTCCTTGTGATGCTTGCCATTTTGCTAAGCAGAAATGTTTATCCTTTCCTGTAAGCACAATTCATCTAATAAAATTTTTTATTTTATTCACTGTGACATATGGGGTCCTTTTTCTATCCCCTCTGTTCAAGGTTATCATTACTTTCTTACCATAGTAGATGATTTTTCACACTACACTCGGATTTTTCTATTAGACTCTAAGTCTGACACAAGAACCCAACTTACGAATTTTTTAGTTTCAATATTCCACAGCTGTTAAAACTTTGAAATTTGACGATGGTCCCGAGTTTGTTATGAAAGCTTTTTATGATTTAAAAGGTATTGTCCACCAAATCTCTTGTGTTGAAACACCTCAACAAAACGGTTTGGTCAAAAGAAAGCATCAGCACATTCTCAATGTTGCTCGTGTACTTTTATTTTAATCTAACATTCCCGTTTCATATTGATCTTTTGCCATAATGGATGCTACTTTCATCATTAATAGATTACCATCTCCAGTCATAAATAATCTTACTCTTTTTTAACAAATGCATTCTATTTTTCCATCTTATTCTGATCTGAAAGTTTTTGATTATCTATGTTTTGCTTTCACTTTGTCTCATAATCAGTCCAAGTTTTCTGCTAGAGCTAAAAAAATGTGTTTTTTTAGACATTCCTTTTGGTTCCAAAGCTTATATTTTATTAAATCTACATACAAATCAGATCTTTTTATCTAGAAATGTTGTTTTTCATGAACTTGTGTTTCTTTTTACAAATGTTTCAAGTGCACCTATTGATACTTCCATACAGACCATGTCATCCTTTCTTGACGATGACTTTTCTTATCACCCTACTACTTCTTCTTTCTCGCTACCTGATTCTTCCTCACCACAAACCACTCCACCCATCATTCCACACAACTTTGATACTAATTATTATGTTTTATCTAAGACTGTCGATGTCGATTAGTTAAAAAAAAAAAGTTAAAAAGTGAGCTACAAATATTCTTCTGGTTATTAATATAAGACCCATTTAACTAATTCTATTAATGAAATTATGTAAGTTAGTTAATTATAAGAAATATAACATATTTTTCCTAAAACACCATAATTATCTTCCTTAATATCCTCCCATTCTCCCACTTGATTGTAGTCAAGAGAATATACATATGAGTAATTTAGAAAAAAAATTAATAAATATAAAAACAGGTCTTATATTTAAATTAAAATCAACTTAAGAATTAGAATCTATATTAGTGATCAGGGAGGATTATCATTTTAAACTGTCACACATACGAAAGTATTAGTTGCAAATCAGATGACATGCAAGCTGAATATGATTTACACCCAAGACACATTTTATATTATATTTTAGTATTTTTTTTAGTTAGCTGTCATATTATATTTACTCCGTCTGTGCACAAAGCTAACCGAATCTATAAGAAAATACTATATTACTATAGTTTTTGTACTTTTATAACTGACTTTTGAAATCCGAAAAACCTAGTTTGGACTAAAATATATGTTTAAGATGGCTTTTGCAAAAGAGTTTCTAAAGCAAATTATACTAGATCTAATTCTTAATATACCATCTAGTTTATAGTTCAATTTGAATTATAAACTGTTAATTGACTTCTATCTAGTTTCAATTCATAAAACTTAACTGAAATAAAAGTCAATTTTGCAAATGCAAACAAATAAGTCCAGGTGAGAAGCAAAAAGCATTGCTTTTTCCCGGCCGGGTGGCTGGTAAAAAGGAGAGGAACTATGCTCTAAAGTCTAAAGAACCTCTCTGCAGTAGGGTTGCTCACGGGACGGATTGTGATCGGGATAGGCCCGTCCTGGTTCCATCCCGATGAACAGTAACGGGACAGATTTTCTGTCTCGTGTCTCGGCCCGTCCCGAAAATATTTTTTTTAATTTTTTAATTTTTTAAAAAATTTTTTTAAAAAAATCTGATTTTTTTAATTATATTTTTTTGAGCTTAAATCTTATAAAAACATCTTTTTTTTCTATTTTATTTGTTTGGGCACTCTTAAACAAAAGCTCAAAATATTACATATAATAGTCATTAAAAACTCTAAACAAAAGTTTTTAACACAATAAAAATTTGCTAAAAATTCTAATCATCAATAATCTCAAATCATTAACAAATATAAAAACTCTAAATAAATATATCTATAGTTCCATACAATAGTCTCAAATCTTAAAAAAAATATGAAAAAAATGATATTATATAAATAGGATAAAAAATTTAAAAAAATTAAAAAAAAGGAACCGGGACGGGACGACCCCGTCCCGTGTCCCGTCCTGTCCCGGTCCCTTTTTTATCCCGTCCTGAAAAATTTTGGGACGGATCTGTCCCGTGCCAATAAGACTGGGACGAGCCGGCCTTGAACACCCCTACTTTGCAGAAGTTCATCCAAATTCCAAACACGGGCTTCCACCTTCTCTTTATTTTTCTCTAGAAGCTTGGAGCCGTAAATAACGAGGTATACCACACAGGAACGAGGCTGATCACATGGCTTCCACAGTTCTTCCATGCGAATAGACCCCTCAAGGCAACAAGTTTTATTTTACCGATGTCCAGTGACGGTGCTGCTCAATCATCAAGGGTAGACCATAGAACCACACGATCCGTTGCAGTTCCTCCTCCTTCTGCAATTCCATCTAGCTTGGATGATCCCTTGGGTTTGTCAATAACAAATGCTTCTTGTTGGAGAGAGTGCGTGGGCTTGTTGGAGTGTAGAGACTCTTGATTTGGGCTTTGGTTTTCAACGAGTTGGGGGTTTGTTTCTGTCCTCTTTGTGATCCATCTGGCTAGAATGAAGAATAGGATATTTGTCCAGAAGTTACTTTTGTCATTCATTTTATTTTCACATTTTGTTTCGATCTTTTCCCTGCTGCTAACTCCATCATTTTCGTGTTAAATCATGAGCGTCGTGCTCACTCCCACTTTAACCGGTAACGCTGTAATATTTTACTCTCTAATTCCTGCAACTGCAGTGGCTTTACTGGTGCCTTACAAGTGTGCCTTCTCATTTTTCATTTTGGCTTGACACCCCTCTTGCCTTCTAGAGGCTGTCATTCTCTGGTTTTCAAAGACGAAAGAGGTGCAAAATGCAGAGAAATTGGTGAGGTCAGAATGAAGGTGGAGGCAAGTTAAGAGCTATTATGTCTCTGGCGTTTCTCTGCGGCTCCATTCACGTTACCTATGTTTATTTTGAATTTCATCATTTGTCACCAAATACTTCGCCTGTATCTGTTTTTGATCCGTCCCAATATCAGTTTGTTGGTTTAGTGATATGGAATTTGATCATTCCATCGTGCTATTCGCTCATGGAATTCAATATCACTGTGCATCAGTGCATATATAGACATGTAAGTGAAGTAACAAGACACGAGGCCCGGTGAGACCGTTACAGTGGGATGATTCGGCCCCTAGACCACAACCTTTTGCTCAGAGTCAGTGATGAATCGGGCAACAGGAATCTAACTTGGATGGTCCTCTCGGTGGATGTGCCGCCCATGAAGCCAGTTTCGTTCTAACTCTCAGGGGGTGTTTGACATATAGATTGTAGCCAAGAGAATACAAATACCTTCAATTTTCATAGCAGCCAAGAGTACCGTTTTGTAAATCTTTGTCACGTTTTGATTCCTCCCAAGTGGCGACACAATGCTCGGAGTTACTTAAAGCAGAGGGAAAAGGGCTAGTGGCACAATTCTCTGTTTCAGTATTTAGTCCACTAAATCCATTATTTCCTCAGTTTCTTATATAATTTTATATAACTTCAAATCTTTCAAGAGAAATGTTTATCTTAATGATATTTTATTATATTTATAGTTTATAGTTACAATTAACGACCTCCCTTCAGCATGACTCCCAAGAAATATCTAATTCCGGGTGGCATGATCTCCCCATCCATCGAGAAAGAGTGTGGGCCCACATGACTTGAGTTCACCAATAAAAAAGCACAGAGTGAAACGGAAGAAAAGAAAGTGGAAAAGTAATCCAACTGTTACTGGGAAAAAATAACAAAGAAAGATCCGCAATAGAGAGGCTTTCTTTTGCGCTCTCAAGATGAGGAACGATCTTGTACAGCGGATGAAGCTAATTTAATGACCACGAATATATACAGGACTGAGAGGCGAAGCTCAAAACATGTACGGTGTAGCCGAGAAAGGAGAGATCACCATCACCGGCGGCATAATACAATTCCTCCTGAAAATTATCCCAACGAAACAAACAGTAAAACATTTGCAAGATCAAATAATCAAATCTATTGTGAAAGGGGGAATAGATCGAGCGACTGATGCACTTACGTGCGGGTGTCGGTGTGAAAGGAACAGCTAGTGTTGAGCGATGATCTGGGTTTAGCCAACAATTTCTTCTGAGACTTGTTATTTTTATCAACGCTGGTGTGGCGATGCTGATCCACAGAATCCTCCATGATCACGGAAAGTGAAGGCCGCCAATGCGAACGCTGAAGTCTGCCCCGCTGGGAAGCAGGATCCGGATCGCGGTGGCCGTCGGTGTCGGAGGGCGGCGCCGTCGATGCCGGAGTGTTCTGGGGACGGTAACAAGATCTGAATTCCGAAAACAATTTCATAACAGTGAAATCCAATGGGTGGTGCCTCAGCAGGAGGAGATATGTTGGTGAGAAATTCTCTGGGATAAGAAGGAAAGGGTTGAAGGGAGAGTGCTGGCTCTCAAAAACGCTGATGGGTCGGTGGGTTGTCCACTTCGGCCCCCAATCAGCGTTTGTCTTTATCCTTAGACCTAAGATTCAGACGGATCGGATTGGTTTAACATTATTATTATTATTATTTCACTTACTGATTGCGTCAACGCTATCCTGGAATCTCCACTAAACGAGTCACCAGATGACCAGAGCATTATTAATCCAGCTGGCATGTTTTATATATAAAAAAAAACAACTGACCAATCTGATTTAATTATGATAAAATACTATATGAAAAAAAATTATCTTGATTTTCATAAAAGTATTCACGAACACTTATTACCTCCTGTTCTAATTATAAGAGTTAGTTGACTAATTTGAAGAAATTAATAAAGTAAGTTAAGTAAGTTATTTGTAATAAATAAATGTTGTCATTCCTAAAATATCGTTGCTAATTAAGTGTATTGGTTAGAATTATTATTATTAGAAGGACTATCTTGGAAAAAAATACATAAATATAAGAGACAAAATGAATTGGAGTCTTATAATTAGGATCAAACTAAAAATAAAATGGGGTCTTATATTAAGGACCGGAGGTAGTATTACAAAGGGGTTCAAACAAGTTCTTAATTAAAAGTTATTAATTGTGAAATGTCATTTGATAAAGTATACTGTTTGTAGATGATTTAACGAAGATTTGGCAGCCCATAGAAATTAGGTTCGGCAACTCGACTTTTACATAAAGAATACCGCACGACTCGGCCAGCAGGACGAAGAAACATTTTTCCCGCGTTCTTTTTATCTCATTATTTATCTGGGCAAGACGTTTAGGAAAAAAATATGTACTCTTTGCAAAAAAGTGTATAGCAGTATATATGCCTTAAACGAGGACAGTTTGTCGTTGGCCAAAAAAAAAAAATAGAGGAGCAGTTTGTCCGTTTTTATTGGGCATTACCCTTTAGCGCCGGCTGCGTTGGTGTCCGGGACCCTGCGGGTCTAAAACCTGCGGGCGCCACAACTAGCAAACCAGCGGCTACTTTATTTAATACAAGACATAATTATTAAACTAATTTTAATTTTAAATATAAATTTATTTTTAATATTTATCAATTTTTTTAAATTACTCTTATGAATACTCTCTTAACGATAATCAAATAAATAAGGGAGAAAGGATATTTGGAAAAATGATTAAGGTATTTTAGAAAAAACATGTCATATTTCTTATAATTAACTAATTTACTTAACTTCTTTTTAAATTAGTTAAATAGGTCTTATATTAAGGATCAGAAAAATAGCGCATAACATTAAAGAGTGCTTTTTTTTGCCAACATTAAAGAGCCATGTTTTCAATATTATTACGTACCATCTAATTCTTACGGTTAGTTAATTATTTAAATAGATTAAAAAATTTAATTAAATTAGTTATTTGTAATAAATAAGTGTTATCTATCTCAAAATATCCTTGCTATCCAAGTGTATTGGCTAGAATTACTATTATTATAAGGACTATTTTGAAAAAAAATTGATAAATATGAGAAACAAAGTAAATTGGGATTTTATATTTAAGATTAAAATAAAAATAGATTAAGAAAGTCTGTTAATTTACTTAAATCCCTAAAATATTCTTGCTAATCATATGTATTAGTTAAAACTATCATTTAATTGAATCTTTAACATGTGCAATTATTTCAATAACTATTTTAAAAATAGATAAATAAGAAAGACAAAGTGAATTGGGGTTTTATATTTAAAATCAAATTAAAAGTCAAACTAACTTTTATATTAAGGATTGAAGGTGGTTCAACTCAATTTATCCACTTGAAGGTTAAAAAAAAAAAAATTATCCACTTCACGCACTTTACTGCTTTTTTTAAGTTATTTTGCCCCATTTTATTATTGCTTTGTTGCGTGTTAATTGACATATTCTCATTGAATTTGATAAAATATTAAACGATCAACAATTTAGGATAATTCTAAAAAAAAGCTTGAAATTATTAAATTCTAGATAAAAATTTTTCACCAAAATATGTTGTTATTTGTAAGTATTGTTAAAGTATTGTTAACAAACCAATTTAGTAATTTTAAGTTTTTTTAAGATTCTCCCAACAATTTTTTGAAAAAATATTCATTTCTCTCGAACCAAAAGCAACTCATAAGGCCTGCGTACTTGACACAGGGGGAAGCCTTTACTTGGGTGCTGCCTGTTTAGTTTGCCTGGATAAACGTAATACTCTTCCGATCTTTAATATAAGACTCATTTAACTAATTTAGTTAGATTAACAAAGTTAGGTAAGTTAGTTAATTATAATAAATGTGACACGTTTTTTCTAAAATAACATAATCATCTTTCTTAATACCCATCTCTCTTCTACTTGATTATGGTTGAGAGAGTATTCATAGAGGTAATTTAGAGAAAATTGATAAATATGATAAATGGGTCTTATATTTAGGACGAAAACCAACTCAATAATTGAATCCTATATTAAGGACTGGAGGAGTATTATTATCCGAAATAACAAGAGTTATTTTGTATTTTTGCTTATGCGATTGTTTTGTTAGTTGTTGCCTTTACTGGCCTTATTCTTCTGGGTTTATTTAATAATAATTTAAATATTTGGCCAAAAAAAAATAATTTAAATAATTAAATGACACATGCTTGGGCTTATTGTATGCCTTTGCCTGAGCCTGCTTTACTCGTAACAGGCTTGTCTTGCTTTTTTTTTTTGTTTTTTGGGTAGGAATTTGGGCATCATGAGGTTTGTATAAATCCGTCGTTCGTCTAGTCAGATCTTATACCAAGAATGAAAAAACAAAACTTCCGACCTGCCGGATTCGAACCAGCGACCTAAGGATGTCTGAGAAACCACTACAGTCCTCCGCTCTGCCAACTGAGCTAAGGTCGGATGGTGTTTGTGGCGTCGCTTCTTTATTTTATATCTATTTGTTTGTTCTTTTATTCCTCCACAATATTATCTCTTTACAGATGCGGGGTTTGTGATTTGAGGATACAGATTAATTACTACTTCCATTCTTTTAATCTCAGATAACTCCAAGGTCAACAAAAAAAAACTCAACCCCTTTATTAAAACAATTAGATGAATTCGTTTGTTATAATAAATATGATTTGATTTTTTTAAAATACTCATATGCAACATTAAATTATATTCTCTCTGATCTTATTTATAAGCTTCAAATTCAGGAAGAGCTGTGATCCATTTTATAAACTTCCATTTAATGTTGTACTCCCTCCGTTCCTTATTATAAGAGACATTTGGTGCTTATGGCATGTTCCTATATATAAGATACACTTACAAGTTGTCTTTACTTTTTTGTGTTGATTTCCTATTTTACCCATATTTATTGTCTCCAACTCACACTCTCTCTCCTTCCCATTTCTCTTTCTTTTAATAAATTACCATTGTTCTTTCTCGTGTTCTCTCTCCTTATTAATGAGGGCATTGTTGGAAAAAAAATTATACTTTTTACATATTAATTGTTCTTAACTAATTTTAACTGTTTTTTTGATCGACGTAATTCGGTTATTCGTCTCTTATAATAAGGAACGGAGGGAGTATTGACATTTAATACATTTTTTTTATTTTGTCCTTAACCATTTATTCTCTCTATTTTGTCATGCTCTCTCCTGTCATCTTTTCTAATACACTCTCTTTCATCATTCATCTCATTTATTACAATGACATATTTGAAAATAAATTATATTTCTAACCTACTTATTACTTTTAACTAATAGCTCGTTATTTGAAACTTATAATTAGTACATGTAGTATACACTTCTTTCAAAAGTATGGGAATTGATTCAAAGGTTGAATTCTGTGGTAAATATACTAATTTGTTATGTCTTCCATTTTATTATTTTTTAAAACTCATTTGCCTAACTCATATTAAGACAAAAAAAATAATTAAGGATAATATAGAAAAAATACACTAAATGTTAAGACAAATCAAACTTAAAATTTATAAAACGAATCATTTCTCTTTCTAAATTTAAAACTTATAAATAGGATCGAAAATAGTATCTCCTTAATTTTTTGGCCCACCCCATAATTTACAATTTTGTTTTTGTTTTTCTCTGTAGGTTTAATCTGAGTTTTTCTTTTGATTCATAGAGTCTTATCATGCTATGAGATGATATTCTACGACTTAAGAATGATCCATTCATTTGTCTCGTGAGCATGTTCATTTATAAGAAAATGAGATCAATCAACCAATTCACGTCAATAAATCAATATTAATACAAACAGTATAATTTTTTATAAAATGTGCGCTGTTATTTTTTATTTTTTTATTTTTAAGTTTTGGTTAGAAAGACTCTGTGTACGAGGACAAACAACCCTTGCGCTGGAAACATACGAGAAAAATGCCGCAGTGGACAAAATTCTCTTTGTTTCGCTTTAAAATTATGCTGGTCTAACTCATTATGGCAGGGATGCGCTGTGCGCGCTAATCGATCAGGCCTGTCTGGCTAGAACACTGGCTGCCCCTGCTTGTTTCCCCTTGATAACGGAAAGTGAGAGTAATTTGACTGTGTTAAACGCGTAGCCGGGTCATGATTTACCCGCCCCGCCATGGAAGGAGCGTGAATGTCACATTTATTGCGTACCCCTTCACATGCATCCATGAATTGTTGCATACATTGAATCCCGACTCCAAAATTACCTTGTGAATATTTTCTTTTACGAATTCCAAAATATGACAGGACATACTGTCAAATAATAATATTACTTCTGATTTTAAATATAATACTTTATTTATAGACTACAAATGAGATCTTATAATTATAAGTGAGGTTGTAGATTAGAAATATTTCAGTTAATTTTTTTTTTCAAGAAAAATGCCTTCATGGATACGTGGCACTGCATCGTTTGCCCGTTCAATCGGAGATAAAAATGTGAAGAAACGAAATCTTTAAAGTAAATGTCTTATAATTTCATGGCATGTTAAACCTGCCCTTTAACTTTAAAAAAAAAAATTAAAAATAGAAGAACGCTGAGACAACAAAAAAAAATAGTAAGAGACACTACTAAAAATATCCAAGCACGCTAAAAAAAAATGTCCAAGCTTGATATCCTTAAGTATTTTAAACACTTGACTAGAGGCATGCGTCGCTGCCTATGAATTTTATTTTTATAACTAAGCTAATAAATTATTTATTAAAATGACAACAACATCAGGAACTGAAAGATACTGTGCTCTATTTAACAAATACTCTCACATTTTTTTTGGGACTGAGCCGCTCATTAGAAAAGTCAATTTATAAGGAAGATAATTGGCTGATCATTACAAAATCACAGTTGCATTATGGTTAAGCAAATATGGGAGGCGACTTCATAAATCTAATCATGCGCTTAACAGGCAAAGTGCGGCGCCGCAGTGACCTTTACAGTTAGCATCACAGTCTCTGTTTTTTCGCCCCTCAATTATGACTGTCATCTTCGATGATTTATGATCTTCTGCGATTCTTGGAGCTGCTATTTTGATCACGGGAGAAGCGCGCTTTCGCAGTGTCGGAGCAGAGCAATTTTTTAGTCGCTGGTACAAATGATTCTGGATGAGAAAAAAAAAATAATTAAAGGTATCAACTTGAAAAATAATCTGAGTAATGGCATTTTAAAAATTAAAAACAATTGAGCATCAAATTGACGGGAGGGCCGACCCTTACAGCGGAGAACTAAGGTGGTGGTGGGGAAGCCGAAGAGGATTGGTCCCCCCACCCACCTGCCCAAGAAAAATGGTCCACATGGTGGTAAATTTGGGATATTGAGAGAGAGGGACGGAGGATGAAGGCGACTAAAATAATGGGGGAAACGGTAGGTGCAGAGATCTAGAGACTTGAGCAGCGATGAAAATGGAATAAAGCTTGAGCTTCAAGGCTTTTCTATGACTCCCTCATGACCCGGAATTGTTCACACAACTATATACTTTTATAGGAGGCGCCTACTCTTATTTTTGCAGGAATGTCAGAAGGACTGAAGGAGGTGAGTGTTGGTGCTTTGCTGGTTTAAACTTTAAACAGCAGGTTAATTTCTATTTTTCTGATTCTTTTCCTCTCAATATCTCTCTCTGACTCATAGTCCGTCCATGCATTTTTATTTTTTATATGCCATTCCTCTGTCTTTATATGCCTTGTTGCTTCTCATACACTTCGAGCTTTGTCTTCGTATCCTCTCCCGTGTCGAGAACTGCATTACTTGTGTGCCAATTTACTACTACTGTACGACCCTCTTTACAAGGGACTTGTCTGTCTCTATTGTTTTTGTCCTCTTGCTGATGCAAGAATATGGTCTGTTTGGTCTCCTCTCACTCTCACCGCCCATTATGGCCCTCTTACGTCTCTCTCTTCCTTGAATCTTTTGATACAGGTTTCAAAAAGTAAGGTACTCTTGATTTGAAGCGGGTTTTAGGTTTTCCTTAATTGCTTTAGTTATGGAAGTTTGCTCTGTTCTTGAAGTGGATGTAAATGGACAAGAAACCTTCCTGGTGGACAAGGTAAGCCTCTTCTCCAAAACTTCGTTTTTGAAATCTGCCTTTGGCTCCACTTTGAAATTGTATTTCCCCTTTTGCCGAAATTGCCTTTTTATCAAGACAATCTGGTTTCCTTCATCTGGTCGTTTGTCCTCTAATGTAAAGATATAGATCTTTTTCCTTTCTCTCTCGTTTGTTTGGGATCTACAGTAAACGCACACAGGGTTCAACTTTCTCAATCTTTTGTTTGAAGGTTTCTCTTGGTCCTGAATGTTGCAACTTAACTCTTAAAAGTTAAAAATCATTACTGTCCAATGATTTACTACCTGTCTTTTTTCTGCAAATTTTCATCCCATGTTTTCTAGTTATCCTTGGTAATTTCACGTCCTACTTTTCCACTCATCATTAATTGGCACCTACATTGCAGAGAGGTAGGAGGTGGGGTATGGGTCCAGTAACTGCTGTTTTATCATTTCTCTGGCCATAGAAATTATCATCATCCCAAGCCCAACCCCAAGCACAAGGCACTTTATGTTCTTTATTTTTTTGGTTCTCTTTTTTGTTTCGGGTGCACATCATATTAATTGCTACTGCCATGGTTTGCTGGGGTCCTGGGGATTTAATGGTTTTGGAGCTTTTGATTGTTTTATTCACGTATTTTAAGAGGGGCCGAGGGTTGCTTTCAAGGAAATTTCTTTGTCTGCTCCACCATTCTATGCGAGAAAATTCGATAGTGATCCTTCCTGCTTGCCATAATGTATAATTTAACGACCTCCCTATCACCACATTAATTCTTTTGGTGATTGAAGACCTTTAGTTGTGGACTTTCTTTTCATTGTCTCCTTTTCATATTTTCTCCTCGTTTCTTTTCTCATTTGTGCGCTTTTCCATTGATTCCATGTTTTTGGTGGGTTATTTTGACATTGATCCTATTTTTTTGGCATCGCGTACATTTTTGTCCCTTCAGGTGTAACTCTGTTTTTCAATGGGTCTAATTTGCAGGATATCGTTGCTCAGTATTCGGGTAAATTCTCGAAACTATTTGGCAAATCTAGTAGCGGCAGCACCAGAAAGCTTAAAGTAATATTCCATGACTTTCCAGGAGGTGCAGAAGGTTTTGAGCTCATGTTAAGATTCTGTTATGGTAACGGAAAAACTGACATAACTCCTTCCAATTTGGTCCTCGCTCATTGTGCTGCTGAATTCATGGAAATGAAAGAATCTGTGGCTGGGCTTTCTAATTTATCGGCGCAAACTGAAAAATTGCTCCCGGAGACTAGCTATTGGACATGGTCGGACCTTTTGATTGCCTTGAAGCAGTGCCAGAATATAGAGTCAGTCTCAGATTCTTCATCGATGCTAGGAAAATGTTTGGATTCACTTGTTGGGAGGCTGGTTTTAGGCTGTGAAGCAAGTCCATGTCCATCTACTTGTTCTCCAGACAGTTCTGGGCTTCGGTTTTCATGCGACTCTAAAAGCACTGAGAGTATCAAGACAAATTTCTCTCATTCAACATGGTGGTTTGATGATCTAGTATTTTTGAGTCCCCCGAACATTGAAAAGTTGGTGCAATCAATGCTTGTAAGAAAATTGGACCAAGTTGTGATAAGTAGGTTTCTGTTGTTCTATCAAAAGGCCAAGTTTTCGACTGCTGCAACTGAGGCAAAGCGTAAAATTATAGAAATGATCATAGATATGCATCGCAATATGGATCAGAGCTGTGTTTCCTGCAAGACCTTGTTTGGGATTCTCCGACTTACATTAGGTTTGAACATAAGCAAATGCAGCAGGAATAAGTTGGAGAACATGATTGGTTCCCAGTTGGATCAGGCGACCTTGGATAATTTGCTTGTTCCTTCTCCTTATGGAATAAGCTACTTATACGATGTGAATCTCATTCTGAGATTTTTGAAAGCGTTCCTAGGACAAGGGAAAACCAGTCTGATAACTCCTATTCGAATGAAGAAAGTTGCCATCTTGGTAGATTTGTATATAGCAGAAATAGCCCCTGATCCTTGTTTGAAACCTTCCAAGTTCATGGCACTTGCCACCGCACTGCCTGATTATGCGAGAGATTCATATGACGAACTCTACCATGCAATGGACATGTATCTAAAGGTATACAATTTTATTTTATCTTTGTTCTTTATTAATCCTTCAAAGTTCGTTTGGAATTTGGAGTTTCTAATTCCTGTCATATCGTTAGCTATCTGATTAGGTGAGGGACTCGGATCGTTTTCTATTCTTCCCCTGACATGCTAAAGTAACATCTTAGTAATAACCAGAAGTTGTTGGCTGAACCTCGTTAGAAGTTGAATCTAGTTGAACACTTGAACTAAATGAGTTGTATTATAGGTTCACGCTGGATTGTGTGAAGAAGAGAGGGTGAAGATAAGTTGTGGTTTAAATTATGAGAAGCTTTCAGCTGAGGCTTGCCTACACCTTTCTCGGAACACGAATTTTCCTTCAAATTCTGCTGTTCAAGCTCTCATATCTCAGCAATCCAAGCTCAGTAACTTGCTCCAGGGTACTCCAACTACTCCAAGTTCAACTTCTTTCACCGATTCGCCTGGTAGTTCCAGTGATGCTGGTAAAAAGGGAAGGAAAGGCAAAACCAGCGAGCAGGTTGTGCTGTATTCTGGGAAATTTGATGTTTCAGCTGATAATGAGAACCTCAGAGCACATTTGCAAGGAATGCAATGGAGAGTTATGGAACTGGAGAAAATCTGTAAGAAGATGCAAACCCAGATGGCAAAAATATCAAAATCAAGAGCATCCGGGAACAGTTACGCACTATCCTTGCCCAAGCTCTGTTCGTGACAGAGATTTTGGGGATCGAATTGTTCTTCTAACTCAAAATATGCAATTTGTACAGCAGAGAAATGAAGTTTGTGTTTGTTGATGCATCTTTCCTGCTCAACTGAAGTCGTTTGAGTATATAATCATGTTTACGTGGAGAATCTCTCCTGATTGTACAGCCATGAAATAAGAGCTCATATTAGCACCAGTTAATTCTCAATCAATACATTATCCGTATCCCAGCGCCTCTTATTCCCGCTAAGTTTGAACAATTAAAAATAAGCACGAATAGATAACTCTCACACGGGTAAAGTCTATTTTTCGGATGCATTTGACGGGTTCAAATTCTGAATGCTTGTCCCTCTGTTCAACGCGGTCTTTTGAATAGGTCACTCTTGACTTAAAGCTTCCAGATGGATCCAGCCATGAGTGAAGTGATAAAATTATGGTTAGTTTGCTTACCACGAGATAAGACGCGCAGTAGTTAGATTCATACTCCCGAGACAGACATCAATATCAAGTACTATTTTTAATTTTTAATATAAAAACTCATTTGATTTTTATTTTGGTCCTTAATATAAGATTTCAATTCATTTTATCTTTTCTATTTATCTATTTTCCCCAAAGTTTACAATAATAGTAGTTTTAACTAATACATTTCATTAATAAGAATATTTTAAGAAAAAAACACCTATTTATTAAAAATAATTAATTTAACTAACTTTTTTAATCTACTCAAATTAATCAACTAACTTTTATATGAAAGGCCTATATATAGGGTCCATTTGAAACGGCTTAACTTTTCAATAATGATTTACGTAATACGAGACAAGTATATGAAAAGAGTTTTATCTCGGTTTTTATAAAATGTGCTTAGAGATTTTCACCGTTCTCCTAAGTTCTCCTAAACAGGCACATAATATAGCAAGATAGGATCACAAAAGAATCACCAACCTCCACTGCTGAGATTTTGCCCCATTGACGACTTCAATATAATAAACAGTTGCATGAACTAGTTAGTTTTACAGTACATAAACTGGCTCTGAATACTAGTTGCTCGTTGGGATTAAGGATTTGCAGAAGTTGACTCAGATTCCGAACCGCTTGACGAGAAGATGAGCTGTCCTTGGAAGACCTAAGAAGCTAATAGTGAAAAATGTCAGTAAAAGCGAACTCTAGCGTCAAGAGGCACACATAAATTTGTAAGAGACCAAGAGGGTGAAGTTGCCCCTCAACTCGGTTGCACGAAGCATTGTCTAGAAAAGATGCTTTTGACAACTGATTGAAACTGATTGTTTGGTTTCCCTTAGACTGACGGATATTCGCACAGCACATGCTGCCGTGGGGCTAAGCATGGAAGCAGCCGCAATCACAATAAATGCAGGGGAGCTGTGGTGAATGTTTGCTTCCCTTTCTTGCAGGTTTTGAGAAGAAATGTATTTTATAGCTTCTAAAGCTAAAGATATACCTTCAATAATTTAGCTCTTTATAATCTTAGAAAGAATACACTATTAGTTTAGTTACTAACGATTAAGGCTAAAAGTACGCATATAGTGTTTAATACTATAAACGACCATAGAGGCCGCCGCCTAGGGAGGACTAGATCCAGACTGTGTGTGTGTGTGTGAGTATTATATTAATAAATTGGCCATTCACGTTGGGTTCTTAGTCCTAGAGAAAGGAGCAGGTTAAAAAAAAAAAAAAAGGATAAAGAGAAAATACACGCATATACACATATACACATATAAAGCATTTCAACTGCTGATTGCTTAGATTTTGTTTTCAGATAATATTTAGTGAGTGCGGATTGAATTGTTGACTTGCTTGTTAAGGACTTGCCTGATGTATCAATCAAGTGATTAGTTTGAAGTTTTAATAGAAGCGTGACGTTTCACCAATCACAGGAAGTCTCGAGTAAGAAGGTAAACAAGATTATCGTCCGCTTCCCATTAATCCATTCTAAAGAAACAAATCCGCTTTTAATTAGAGATCCCCTGTAGCTTTGTCCTTTCAGCTGTGCCTACCTAAGTACCCCACATGTGAAATATCTGACGTTCTCTTTTGTAAAAGACATGTTTTTCTAAGCAAAAGTACGAATAACCATGCTAATTGCTAAATATATATTCCTCCGATCCTTAATTTAGGACCTAATTGTTGAGTTAGTTTTAGTTCTGGATATAAGACTCATTTATCATATTTATTAATTTTCTCTAAATTACCTCTATAGATACTCCCTCAACCATAATCAAGTAGAAGAGAAATGTGAGGTATTAAAAAAAGTGATTTTGGTATTTTAGGAAAAACGTGTCACATTTCTTATAATTAACTAACTTATTTAACTTCTTTAATATAATCAAATTAGTTAAATAGTTCTTATATTAAGAATAAGAGGAGTATCTATTTTTTTTTTGACCGGCTAAAGGGAAAACCACCCAACGCGGGTGGTACCCAAACAGCTCGAATGTCCTACTTTATATTTGATTATTCATACTAGGAGAACTTTTACGTTGCATATAAAATTAAACATACATGGCAATGAGGAATTTTAACAAATTAGATCATAAGCATACATATCAAGGATTCAAATCCTCTCAGAATCTCTTCTCCACCCTTATATTAAAAAAATAGACGATTTATGTGTAATATCTTATAAAATATTATTAAGATATTTTTAAAATGCAAATAAATAAATTTAAATTTTAAAATTTAATCTCGACAGTTCACATCTGCAGTATAAAAAAAATTAATACATGAAATACTACATCTGAATCATTGAAAGATATGGAAGAAGAAGAAGAAGCAAAAAGATTGTAAGAGGAAGCTCATACCACATGTTGAGCTCTTTTCAGTTATGACGAGTTATGCCCAAATCATTCGTTCTTTGGTCCGCGAGACCACACCTGACACCTGAGCCAACGGAGAAGGGACTTTTTTTTTTTTTTGGTATTGCCAAGAAGGGATTCTAATTATATGAATTGATTCACTTTTCACTAAGGGCTATAAACGCATCCATGGTTAGTATTTTTTTAATTCGAAAGAGGGCCAGGCCCAAGAAAGCAAAAACATTAACTAGTGGGGCAAATTAGTCCCATACTCTCCGGTATCATACTCGTCCTAAGATGCTGCGGACAATAATCGAAGGTTTCAGACTTTGACAATCCCAACTTAGCCATCGCATCCGCCAAATGGTCCTGCTGTCGTGATATGCCCTGAATCTGTATAAAGGCTGTTGGCCTTGTGCCTTTCTGACGAAAGGGTTGTGATACTAATTACCCAGTTTGGAGACATTACCGATTACTTAGATCTTCCTACTCCTACGTTATGGAGGCAAATTAGATATTGTTTGTTTGGGCCAGGATTCCTGTGTGTGTGTGTGAGAGAGAGAGAGAGAGAGAGGCGGCTCGATCTAACTCGGGACTCTTGCATCTAGCTTTTCGTTTGTATTAATATTCAATACAATAGAATCTTTTTTCCTATTATTTTATTTATGGGTTGGCTAATATTAATATTTAAACTCTGAGTCGAGTGGAGGTGAGGAGCACTAAGCATATCATCAGTACCTACTCTCAGTTTTTTAAAACACCTCACGTGCCTCCCTAATCCCTAT
Source organism: Neltuma alba (assembly GCF_004799145.2). NCBI lineage: Eukaryota > Viridiplantae > Streptophyta > Magnoliopsida > Fabales > Fabaceae > Neltuma > Neltuma alba. The sequence continues at coordinate 25,581 of NW_021633586.1, forward strand.
TAACATCAACATGTTTTGCATTATTATCCACATGCGCGCATTGTGACTGTGCACGGAACAGGCGAGAGAAATCGTAGATTTTGATGAGTTAATTTCCCAAACATCAGTATATATAGCCATTAAGAAAATCCCGGCCAGAGAAAACTTAAAATTGCAACTTTTTTTAAGTGAATTTATTACCACCTCTCGTTTTTAATATAATAGCTAACTAATTAATTTTTGTATATTAAAAATTTTTGTTAAGTTAGTTATTTGTAATAAATAGGTATTATTTTTTTAAAATATCTTTACTAATTATGTGTATTAGCTAAAACTGTTATTTGATGAAATATTTAATATGTACAACTAATATAATGATAACTTTTAAAAAAATAGATAACTATTAAAAATAAAATAAATGAAGATTTTATATTTAAAATTAAAATGAACAAGAAACTAGTTTTCGTATTAAATACAAGGGATTAAATACTTCCATAAACACAGCGGCATGCTGTACATTGTGGTATGACTTTCTCGACTCTATTCCCTATCAGGAGATCCTTTTTCATCGGATGCCACTCTCTGCAACTCCAGCTGCATGCTTATTCAATTCATTCATTCATGTCTCCCTGTGATGGGATTTAATGCCCACCTTGCTTTCACCCTCAAATATTGATCTCCAAAAGCTGTCCGATCCCGCTCTTAATGAATTGTCTTCGTATCCGATGAATAACAAGTTACCATCTACATACCCACTCGATATTTAAAAAAAAAAAAAAAGGCACGCCCTACATCTTAAACTACGTTCAGTACATAAGGTTGATCATGGAATCTTATGGTGGCAACGCTAAAATTGATTAGATGACTCTTTTAATTTACTAAAATAGTCCGTTGCCTCTGAAGTTGGCATTGCTTGGTTAGGACTTGGGAGCAATGAGGCTTCTTCTGGCCACCACCTTCCCCGCTTTGAATTAAATAAACTGCACCAAGTAACCATTAATGCGTTTTTGGATTGAAACTGCGATAGCAGAAGAACTGAGGAGGGGCCTTCTCTCAGACGTCAATCAACAACGGAGGTGGCTCCTCTTAGACGTCAATCACACCTCACTTTGTTTAAATTTTTTCACTTTTCTGACAGTTTAGGTGTACTGACATGCCCCACCAAAATATCTAAATCTGAGGGGGCAAGGCAAAGGGGTTCCCGCATTTTTACAGCCCACACTGTAAGAAACTCTTAACGAAAAAAGGAGACAGTAAAGTGTCTAGTTTCCTGCTTCTTTCCTTTCTTCATGGATTTGGGCGCCCCACTACTTCCGTCTATTGACCAAAAGAAATAAAAACCATAGCTGAAGGGTTTACATGAAGACGGGGTGGGGATAGGGGACAAGATTTGAGTATAACATAGAAACCAAAACAAGGCTTCCTGAATCCCCAAATATGCTAACCCCCACTTGCCCATTCTTCCCTTTGAGATCTCATCCAATGTTCCTTTCTATTAGAAAAATGTTCTCTGCTTCGGTATTCTGTTCCATTCCCCCGACATCCACACAGATATTCGCGCGTCCTTCCATTTTAGAAAAATACTTCCCCAACCAAATAAAAAACTTATTCCCCTTTGCGAGACCCTTTACTCTTTCAATGTCATTTATAAATATTATTCTTCTTATCTTAAATATAATACTTATTTTATAGTGTATATAGAGGTTTTATATTTAGAATAGGAGGAGGAGTACAATTTTTATAACTTTAATATTATCTACAAGATATCTAATACAACCACCATAAATATATAAACGAATCCTATCCATGGTTTCAAAGTTGTGCTCATTGCTTTGTTCGGATATTGTATATTGATACAATGCGCATATGCTTTTCAATGTTATAAACAATCTTTTTTCATTTTGTTTTTTGACCTTGAAAATCTTTTTTTTCATTCTCATTTATCTTGTTTTCTTCTGCTATTATGTTATCATATTTATATTATGCGGTGCAAGTACTAAAAGTGGTGAAAGTTTTGCATCCCATTTACTGTGAGGAGGGAAGGGGGCATTGCCATGGTCTGGGAAAGTGGGGCCTGGTGGTAGTAGAGTCCAGCTGGAAATGCTGTGATGAAAGCACCTAAAATCATGAAAGAGAAAGGGAACCTCTCACGCCCCCCACCTCACTCCTCACCCTCCATCATATGACCTAAAAGCATTCAGGGCCTTCGGATCTGCTTAACAATTAACATATCCCTCTTTTCTGTGGAATCAAAACGCCTTGGAAGAAAAAGCTGCGCCCTTTTTTAAAAATTCACTCATGTACTCACAGCTGGACACTCAACCTTCCAGCTGTATTCCTCCACATGTCCTTCTTTTATTCGTTGCAATCGGCCCTCTGCCCCCACCACTCCACCACTGACGCTCTGACACTTCACAGCTTTCGCCAGCTATCTGTGGTCACCCCCACCAACGGCTAATTCTTTCTCATTCCTCGGAATTTGTTGTCCCTCGTGGCTGATGACGTGGCTTCTCGGATCGGCCCTTCTCAGACAAGCCTCTTATTTGAAAATATTGCTTACTGCCTATAAAACCCCACACTCTCTGCTCCCACTCTCACGCCCTCACAGCAGAAGCTTCCCCATTCGCCTGTTCTCCTCTCCTCCTTCCTTCTGCATTCACTGCCATCATGTCTAGAATGTCTGGTTTTCTGGGGTTTTTTGTGGTCTGATGTTGGTGGGGTTGGCTTCCTCCGCCAAGTTTGAGCAACTTTTCCAGCCAAGCTGGGCTTTAGACCATTTCATGTATGAAGGAGAACTCGTCAAGCTCAAACTTGACAACTATTCCGGTAATTTTCCACTCCTTCCCTTTTGATTCCTGGACGAAATAATTAATAAGAAGAAACTCACCTCTATTCCGAGGCTAGATGCCTTGAACACTGCAATACAAATCATCCCTGAATGCCGAAGAGTGTGTGCGCGGTTTCTTCTTCTTCTTCTTTTTTTTTCCCCAGAAAATTGTTGTCCTGGATCGATATCGATAATGACATTGGGCTCACAGGAACACCCATAATAATCTTAGTTTGAACGTTTCAGGTGCTGGTTTTGCATCTAAAAGCAAGTATATGTTTGGGAGAGTGAGCATTCAGCTCAAGCTTGTGGAGGGTGACTCTGCTGGGACTGTGACTGCTTTCTATGTAAGTGGATACTGCAACTTCTCTTTTCTCAAGGGAGAACAAAGCTAGCTTACTCTTTTATTAGGGGCTGTTGGGATTATTGCTCCGAACTACCCCGTGCATTGATTGTCCCTGCTCCTAAACAAATTAATTAAATTGTTTACGTACTATTCAGCTTCATGCACTGAACATTTTCAAGGAACAGACAAATTAAGAACTTGGGTTTATTCTAGACAAGCGGGACACCGCTGCCTACTCGTTTTAACCCGTGAATGACTTTATATCCAATTACATCAAGCATTTATTAGTGTGGTCAACACGGTTCTCGATTGGACATCTGTTCGAATTTGATGGAAGCTCTTCGTTTTCAATCTGATTAAATATGTGGTTGTCCGTTTATGATTCCGATAATTAATTTGAAGAATAAACCTTTATCTGTCCATAACCTTAGTGGCTGGATAACTGACCCAGCACTGACCTATTCGGTTGATGCAGATGTCATCGGAGGGTCCAAATCACAATGAATTTGATTTCGAGTTCTTGGGCAACACCACGGGTGAACCATACTCAGTCCAGACCAACGTGTACGTAAATGGAGTGGGCAATAGGGAGCAGAGACTTAACCTCTGGTTCGACCCCAGCAAGGATTTCCATGCATACTCTATCTTCTGGAATCAGCGCCAAGTTGTGTAAGCACCAAGAACTCAATCTCTGTTTTGCATTCTAGTTTGCTAGGCACCGTTGCCGGTGTTCCATAATTAAAATCAAAAGTACAGAATGAAAAGAGAAAAGAGGGCTGTCTTCACATGGATATGTAGCAGAGAGCCCTTTATAATAATTGGTGTTTGAGCTATGATATGGCTTGTGTCGTTGTGTCCCCATCGGGTCACATAACAACAGGCTCTGTTGAAAGAAGAAGGAATACAAGACATTTTAAGCCAATACCACTGATGGGAACATCGCAGAGAAACGGGGATAGAGACAGAGACGTCTATTTCCTTTGTTTCTGGCAATTTCTCTGGAGATGCTTACCTTTTACTAGTATTCTTATTACCATTATCATTATTCTATTTCTAATATTTCGTATAATATGATATGCTGTAATCAGATTCTTAGTGGACGACACCCCAATAAGAGTGCACACAAACTTGGAACACAAAGGCATTCCATTCCCGAAGGACCAAGCGATGGGAATTTACAGCTCAATATGGAACGCAGACGATTGGGCAACTCAGGGTGGTCGAGTGAAGACTGATTGGAGCCACGCACCGTTCGTGGCGACGTACAAGGGATTCGAAATCAATGCGTGCGAGTGTCCGGGGACGGTGGCGACGGCGGATAATGCAAAGAGGTGCAGTAGCAGCGAGGATAAGAAGTATTGGTGGGACGAGCCGACGATGTCGGAGCTTAATGTGCACCAGAGCCATCAGCTGAAGTGGGTTAAGGCCAAGCATATGGTGTATGACTATTGCTCTGACACCGCCAGGTTCCCAGCCATTCCCGCCGAGTGTGTCCATCACCGTCACTATCGCCCACGCCACTGATGAAATCAAATCACCCGTCTTTTCCAACATGTTCTTCATGTTGCTATGTATTATATTTTCCTGCTATTTTGTGAATGTAAGTTATTTGTTCTGTGGTTTCCTGTCCAATCAATCCACTTTATTCGTAAATTTTGCTCTCTCTCGCTCTATCTCACATTTGCTATCGCTTACTCTGTGTGTGCGGGTTCCACTATCAAACATGCCTCGGAATGGGAATTGAGGGGCGCCACACGCTCACGGGGTTGCCTTGGGGACCAGGAAGAGCAAAAATATCGTTTGGTGGTACGAAATTTTAGATAAATGACTGGGGGAAAAAGCCCCGATTGAAACATATGAACTCGGAATATAGAATAGATCATTGCTTTGGATAAGTAATGTTATTTAGTATTATTAACAAAAAAAAAACAGCATATGAACTCGGGAATATATATTACTGTGCGTGCGCTCATTTGTCAATAAAAAAATAGTGAATATGGACGGCTTGGATGAGTACAGAATCATAGATTTAACCTTAATATTTCAAGAAAACATGACATATTCCACCCTTCTCAGTTTCAGGTCATGGAATCGGGATGATTTGCAAACACTGTTTCTTAAAATCAGGCGTTTAACTTTGACAACAAACATGTGAAATATGCGTTGCTTTTAGTGCGGTTGACACCGTTCCTAATAATTCACTTAAATAATCTCGTTAGAAAGACAAAGTCCTCCTCCCAATGTGTCGAGCTTAAAGCATCAAAGTCGTCTTTAATAAGAGCGACGTTAAAGGCCGATGATGGATTTCTGCATTGTAAAGACAAATGGTTGTATATCGACCTCGTTCAATGACTGATGGCGGAATAGTTGACCGGGCCCATTCTTTATTTTGGTTTAACCTTTTGCTAATTCAAATGATTCAACTGTGGGGTCCTGATAACATGCCATGATGAATTGCTAAAAGAAAAGCAAAAGCAGGGAAGCTGATTTGTATTGTAAATACCGAAAGAACCTTATCATATTGGCATCCGTTTTGATAACTTAGTCCAACATTTTAAGTCACCATAATGCGTTTTATGTTTGGAATCGTTTCAGGAAAGGGGCAAAAAAAGAGTAAACTTTAATCATATTAATTACTTTGTGGATATGGCATCATTGGAAAGCAGTGAAATCCATGGGCTGAACAGCAGAGCGTGTACCAGGATGAATGAATAAGATATTGGTGGGAGCATCTCTTTCACTTAAATGTCTGCCACTGGCAACGTTTCATCCGAGTCTATCAAAGAGAATAGGCTTGTGACCTGTAGCCAGAAAGAGATCAAAGAATAGAATGTTATTCCCTTGGAGGACGCAAAAGGCCGAGCATACGAGGACAAAGTGAGAGCAGCCGACAGAGCTTTGGGTTCGAATTTGGGAAATCAGTCCAAAACACATATGTGGAGTTTCAACTTCTAACGCTCAGGGATGAGGAGCAAGAGAGGGATGGGAGAAAAAGTTGTTTGGGGTTGAAAGAGAGAGCAAAATTCAAAGCGAGACAAGGCCGATGAAGTAATCAATTGACGTGGACAAGGGACCCTCCCCTCCTCCATGGTTAATTATTACTACTGCTGGATTTACAAATGACGCAGAGTAAAAAATGCTTGATTAGTGCACGGGGCTCTTTCTTTCTTTGATCAACTACTATGACATTTATAATTAGGTTTAATTAGCAAGATCAAAGGGTGGAAGGTAGATGCTCTATTAACAAAATAAAAGGAACAGAAAAAGCTCCCAAAAGATCAGACTTTATGCACATAATTGAGCTCGGATTCCCACTCAAATGAGATCTGTTCTCAAATTAATGTCAATTGGCATACAATCAACGGGAGTGATAATGTACTATTTTTTAATGGTAAATTGTTATTATTATCTTTAAGTTGACGTAGTTAGGTTAAATCAAGATACTACTAATAAATATATGCTCATATGATAATGTGCCAAAGGAGATATTTTAGAAAAAAAATATTAAAAGCCAATGATTGTAGTTAAGCGAAACCAAAAGTTATACCCTAAGAAAACTTGGAACGATAAAGCAGATAGGTTTGGAGGGGCAGGACAATAATAGATGCGGACCAACGCGAAGATGATAATAAGTCACGAAAAAAAGGAATATGAAATTTCATACAAAAAATAATAATAATAATAAGGTGCAATTTGTCAATTGTCATGATGAAGGGGGCTTTTCCCTTTCGGTTTAATTGAGAGGGGCAATTTACTTTTACAGAAAGCTGACAAATTTTACCACGCTTGAGACTGCGAGGCAGCAATTAATAAACTCTCCCATAATTAAAAAGCAAATCATAACAATTTTAAATAACAAAAAATGCCCACATCAAATTACTTGTATTTTTAAGTTCTTTGTTTCCTATTTTTTAAATATTAACATTTAATAGTACTAGATTATAAATTAACATTAAAAAAAAAAGAAATTTGGCTATTTGTAATTAGAGAATTTGACATGATAGATTCTAAACAGCTTGATCTGAGTTTTTTTCTTAAATAATAAAAGTAAAAAATAAACAAAAATGATCCTTACAAAAAAATCCCTAGTATATCTTAATTCTTAATCTGCCATCATTAGCGCACATCACCATGTCTTTCAAGAAAATTTGCTAGGATGAAGCAGTGTAATTCTAGTCAATTCTAAGCAAACAATCATATATTTGTAAGATTCAGAAATCGAATAAGTAAAACAAAATAAGAGAAATACGTGCTGTGTTTTAGAAAATGAGAATGTTTGTATGCTGATGTATCATTAAATATTTTTAGAATATATGTGAAGGTAATGGAAAGTGGACTTGATACACACACACTTCTCCCGTCTTTAATATAGGACATAATTATTGAGTTGGTTTTAATATAAGACCTTATCATTTTTCTCTAAATTATCTCTATGGATATTCCCTTAACCATAATCAAATAGAAGAGAGATAGGTATTAAGAAAGATGATTATGGTGTTTTAAGAAAAACGTGTCATATTTCTTATAATTAACTAACTCACCTAAGTTCTTTAATCTAATCAAATTAGTTAAATGGTTTTTATATTAAGGATCGAAAAAGTATGAGATATATTTGAAATTGAAGAAATCCCCAATAATGAATCATTGTAGATTGCTGCGTGGGTAAATGAGATGCATAAAATGAAAATGAACGTGTTGGGGAAAAAGATTGTTCCAAGCTTAATAACGGACAGCATTGCGTCCTCCTCTGGATCATCTTATTTGGCTTTTGCTCTGCCAATCGGATCAAAAATACAAAAAAAAAAATGTTTTTAATGATAATTTCATAATGAGACTACATGGATTAATTTGCAGCAGATGATTTCACGTCACCTCACTGCATAATCATTCTTTGTTTTTTAAAATTTCATTTTTACATGTACCCCGAGTTTACTACAAAATTTGATAGTAAAATCATTAAATTATTTGGATTTAGCCCAAATATCCAAAAGCAAACCCGTCCAGAGAACTATTGGCTCTAATTTTCAGCTGGGCCTGGGTTCTAAGAGCATAAAAGAACTGTTTTCGGAGGCCCAAAAGTAGTTTCGTTGTAAAACAAAGTCAATTCACACGTCAGAGGGTGGAATTAAAAAAGAGGGGAATTTATTTAGTTTAGGGTTGAAGTGTGGCAGTCGGCGGCAACGTCAAAATTTTAGACTTCCTCCGGTCTTTGCGGGAGTAACAACGGCTGAATGAAGCGGGCCGGTGGCTGTTGCCCGCGCCATTGGAAATTAGACGGTTTGACCCCGCCAGCTTCCCAGCCATTTCTGCCGTGTGTGTGTGTGTGTGTCCCCGTCACCATTAGTATCGCCCACGCTACTGTTGAAAGCACCCAGATCTTTCCAACATCTTCTTCCTAGTGCGGCATACTGTAAAAACTAATTAATTAACTTAAAAAATTTAAAAAAATTAGTTAAGTTAGTTATTTATAATAAATATGTTTTTTTGAGTATTGTTTTTTTAAAATATTCTTGTTAATTAAGTGTATTAATTAGAATTATTATCATTACAAGGACTATTTTAAAAAAATAAATAAATATAAAAAAACAAAATAGATTGAAATTTTATATTTAGAATCAAAATAAAAATTAAATAAAAACAAAAAAACAAGAGCAATATATTTTCCTACTACTTCTGTGACTCTGAGACTATTTTATAGTGTAAATTATATTATAAAATAGATTTTATATTTAGTAGAGAAGAGAGTATTTTGTAAATGTTGACTTATGTCTGTTGTGGATTCCCGTTCAGTAATCGACAGAATCCGTAAATTTTACTCTCCCTTTCATTGGCCACCAGGTACTCTCTCTGCGGGTCCACGATCAAGTATCCTCCCTCCATTGCTTTATATCAAGATATTAATTAAAATTAGTTAAAAGACAATAAATACATATAAATTTAAAATCATTTTTTTAAAATATGTATAAGAGAGATAATAAAAATTATTATAAACAGAATTATGAAAGAGAGAGAATGTATAATGGAGAGATGATAGTTTAGAAAATAAGATAATAACTATATTAGATATTAAAATAAGTAATTAGTAAAAAAATAGAAAATTTGTTATAAAATTTAAGATACCTTGTAAATACTAGTATTATTTATATTTAAGAATAGGAAAAGATAATAATTATTGTTTATAAAATTGAACAGAAGGAGTACCTTGAAACAGGAACAAAACTCGTACGTTGCGTTGGGGACTAACAGAGAATATGTTGTTTGGTGGCATGAAAATTTAGATAAACGACTATAAGGAGGAAAGCACTGATTGCCCCCAGTGAAATACCGGTTAGTTTAAATTTGCGGCCCAAAAAAAACTTATTTTTAATTTAATTTTTAGAAACATAAAATTGAGTAAAAGATAATATGATTTATATTTGGATTGATTTTTATAAAATTTATTTTGATTATGATTGGATAAGTAAAAGTTTATAGAATGACAAATAAGTATGACTTTTATTGAATATTAAAAATGATAAAAAATGAATTTACAAAATAATAATTTTAAATTATTATAATAGGGAAGAGTTATATTTAATGAATAAAATACATTTAAACTAGAAATCATAGTAATATGAAATTTTTTTAACCAAATAATATTATGTAATTAATTGAATGATATGCTCTTATGTAATTAATTGAATGATATGCTATGAACAATTTATATAAATATTAAATAAAAAAATATTAAAAATGTTATAAAAATTTAATTAAAATTTATTCTTTATTTAAAAGAGCATTAAAAATAAATAACTAAAAATCAGTTAGGAAATACATTGAATATGTAGAGACAAATATAGAGAGAACATAAACTTAAGAATCAAAGTATCTTTTGATCTTGAAAAGCAGCTTTTGCATGAGCAAAATAAGATATAAGCCATAAAAAGTAGCTTGTGACTTAAAGTAACCTTTTTAAGCAAATGACTTATACCTAAATATGATGCTAAACATAATAAAATAACCTAATATGATTTTTGCCTCCTAAAAGCTACATCTACCTAAAGCCGGTAATACATCCAATCTGCCAACCCGCAAAAAATGGTGAGTTAGGATTGGCCAAAACCCAACCCGGCGTCATCTCAAAAAATATAACCCGCACCGCCATAATCTGAACCTGCAACAAAAGCTAACACGCCATTACCTTAAAAAATATAACCCACATCACTGTAACCTGAACCCACGGCGGGTTGGCGGGTCAACCCACCTATTTTTTTAAAAAAAATAATAATGAAGCCAAAGTAAGGTAGATTTTCACTTCAAACTTTATTGTTATTAGAAATAATTAGATAAAGAAGGTTATTCAGTGTTGCTCGTTGGTTTCATTAGAAAAAAATGTGGGAATTTGTATATTATCATATTGGAAAATTAGACAATCATATACAATTTGTATTTTATTGTGTTGTAATTTTTATTTGGATGTTTGTAATATTCTATATTATTTCTGGTGTTTTTATTTTTGATTATATATAACTACTAACATTTAAAAAAAACATTAAAAAAAAAAGAAAGAAGGGAAAAAATGAATTCTTTTGCTGACCCACCAAAAAACAGGCCTTTTGAGCCTGCACAGTGTAGCCTGCGACCCATCACGTACCAACATGTAAACTATGAGCTGGGGTGTTTCACCAGCCCTACATTTATTCTTTTCAATTACTCAACTGAACGGGCTCACATACTGCCTTCTAATACGCGGATCTTTTTTTTCTCCCCAATAACCTTTTATTTGTTGTTTGGGTGAATGAATAACCCTTTATTCATTCGGTGCCTAGTGCTTTGTATGGATCCTACTACTAGATATCCGACTGATAATAGACTAATCCCATGAGACTTTGCTACTAAGATATCTCTTCCCATAGGTCTTTCTTCCACGCGGGGAGCTTTAGCTCTAAAGCATCTGTGGAAAATTAATCCTGGTACATTTCCACAGCATCAAAGTCGTCATTAGTGAGGACCTAAGAGGTGATGATTGATTTCCGCGCTCTGAAGACAATAATTGTGGTATATACGGACCTCATTCAATGGCTCCTAGGCGGAAAAGTTGCGTGGGCCCATTCTTTATTTTTGTTTGGCCTTTTGCTAATTCAAATTATCCAACTGTGGGTCCTGATAATACGCCATGATGAATTGCTAAAAGAAAAGGCAAAACCGTACCCAAAATTAAAAGCAAAAGCATCGAGCTGCTTTGTCTTGTAAACGCCAGAAGCACCTTGTCATATTCGCATCCACTTTGATAACTTAGCCTAACATTTTAACCGGCCATAATGCGTTCGAGTTTGGAATCGTTTCAGGAAAAGAAAAACTAAAATAAAAAAGTGAACTTTAATCAAATTGATTGCTTTGTGGATATGGCATAATTAACAAGCACTGAAATCTACAGGAGGCTCAGCAGAGCAGGAACCAGGATAAATGAATAACATATTGGAGGGAGCATCTCTTTCATTTTTTTTTCACAATTATTTTCATATTGATTATTACAACTGCTGAATTTATAAAGGACAGAGAGGGTGCTAGTAGCCCCTAAAAACACTTAACAAAATATTTTGGAACAATTTATTTTCAGGTCTTTTTAGTTTATCTTGATTTTGGATTAGGTCCCTTAATTTTTTTTCATTTATGTTGGATCCTTCAGCTTTTTATTGTTAAATTTATTAATCCTTATCGTCAAATTCATAATGACACCGTTAAAAATTTAACTCGGTCACTCAGGTCTGAGCAAACTCTCCTCTCTCTTTTTGCTCATCGCTCAATCTCGTTTCTAACATTCTTCCCGCTTGAAAATGACTTGCCTTTCCTTCCTACCTCCCCATAACACCTTCCCTTTCCTCAGTTGCATAGTCATCGAGACCCTCTTCTGGCTATCCCCATGGTCAAATGGAAATATGGAGTCGGTCGGGACTCAAGTTCCGAGCCTCAATGTCTCCATTTGTGAATCCAAAGACTGGTTTTAACATCAATATTAGATGACTTTGAACAAGATGTGAAGTTCTGTTTGTGAACCAAAAGATTGGTTTTAAGATGAGTATTGGATGATTTTGGACAAGACATGAAGTTCTAGAAGCTATGTTTGGAGCAAACACACTAAGTGATTCTTCCAATTTGGAGAACATATGTTGAAAGAGACTAACAGACACTTGTCTTTTAAATCCAATGGTCTCTTGTGATTTTGAGGAAGGGGTTGCCGTGGCTTAATTCCCTGTTTTGTTGAACATAACTCACATGCATCGCATATACCCCAATCCGCAAACAGTACATACATCTTATTTGTTTTTGTTTGGTACGTGTATATTATATATATATATATATGTATGTATTTAACATCCAAAAGTTAAAAATGACAAGTGAAATAAAAGGATGAATGGAGGGGAGGCAAAGAATAGGGAGATAAAAGCATCAACATTAAAAAGGAAGTATAAGACATGCACGTTGGCTTTGGAGGGCACACATGCGGCAGTAAACAAGGTTGGTGGTTTGCTAGTCAGAGCATATTGGATTGTCATTGAAGTTTCCAGTGACAGCTACTATTGATGGCAGCTCTGTTTTTTGTGCTGCAAACAAAGTCAAACAGAGTCTTTTAATTAACAAAAGGGCTTATCCTATCACTATGGCCAATGAGAGCCGTAGGAGAAGACGGAAGGTGATCAAATGAGCCTAACCACACACATGATTTTTTTCATGGTTGCGGATGTTACATGTAAGATTTTTTTTTTTTTTGGGTATCGTTTCTATTTCGCTCTTCAAAGACGTTGGGGTTAGGAAGTTGAGCCCTGATCAACAGCTATGAAAATAGATAAAGAGGCTTGGGTGACTATGATTAAGGGAAGGAAAGGTTTTATGGAGAGGTGGGAAGTAACCGTGAGGCATTTTCAAGTAGAAAGAATGTTACGAAAGGAGATGATGCTAAGCACCGAGCAAAACAATAAAGAAAAAAGGAAAGCTTAGTCAAACACCTTAGTGGCTAAGCTAAATATTTGACGTCGTCAATATGTATTTAACAGTAGAGACAAATAAACTTAACAATAAGTTGAAGGATCGAATAAAAAGAAAAAGTTGAAAACCTTAATTCAAAATCAAGATAAATTAAAAAGATTTGCAAAATAATTTTTCCAAATGCTTTTACAAAAGTCGAGAGATCACTTCTTAAATGCTAGTCAAGATACCTGATTAGTGTACGGTTTCTTTTCGATTCTTCGATCAACTGCGCGGACATTTATTGCTATGCTCATTAACAAGATCAAAGGGTGATGCTATATTAACAAAAGATAAAAAGGAAAGGAAAAAGAACGCTTCCAAAAGATCAGATCTTGTTCACATAATTGAGGTCAGATTCGCACTCACATGAGATCCTCAATGATCATGACGATTCAGCAGTTTTATTCCCCCAATCAGCAACGGTTGTTATAATTATTATCTTCAAGCTGACGTGTCTAAGGGATACTATTGGTTCTCAACACACCTAAGTACATTGACTAATTTTAATAGACTAAAACAGTTTACTAAATTAACTGTTCATAATAAATATGTGTTCTCTCTTTTAGCATATCCTCACTAATAATTTATATTAATTAAAAATATTATTTGAGCTAATTTTTAACATGTACAATTATTATAATAACTATTTTTTTAAAAAAATAAATACGAGAGACAAGGTAAATTGAGATCTTCTATTTAAAATAAAATTAAAAATTAAAGTAATTTTTATATTAAGAACAGGAGATAGTATCTAAATATTTTTTTTTTGCCGGAAAAGTTATATCCAAATAATAAATATATGCTCAGGTGCCGAAACCTTTTTTTTTTTTAGAGCAGCAATAATGAGCAAAACTTATACCCTCTGGAGGGGCAGGATAATGATAGGTGTGAACCAACATGAAGATGATATCTACTCCCTCCAGCTGTTACTATAAGGGGCTAACAAACAGGTATTTTTTTAAAATAAATTATTTGTTTAGTTTCAAGGAGGGTTAAATACTTTTTAACCAGATATGCTTGTTGGCCAAAAACAAAACAAAAAATCAGATATGCCCATCTTTAGTAAAAGTGATAAGAGAATAAAAATTAATATGATGCCAGTAACAAATAAGCTATTGGTTAAGATGATAAATAATCTTATTGGTAAGACGGAAAATACAAACTCACATATTGGGAAGTGTATTTGTTAAGAGGGTCTTAACCCTCCCGATTTGACAGAGATTAGGCTAAACCTAGAGTAATTTAAAGATACTCTGACTTATATCAAAAACAAAAAAAATGATAATATTAACAATTACTTAAGTTTGATAACAAATTTAACTGTTTTTATCTGTGTGTGTAAATCAGTTGAAAATGACGAGGAGGAGGAGTAGATGTAAATACGGCGCAAGTTGGACGGAGTCCACAAAAGACAACGTCTAGGCTATAGCTCCCACTAATTTTGAATACGAATCAGTCTTAAACATACTTCTCCTGTCTTTAAGAACCTAATTAGAAAATTAATTTTGGTCTCAAATATAAAATTTATTTCTTATATTTACTAATTTTTTTCCTAAATTATCCCTATTAAATAATTAAATATCACAGTAATACTTATTACTCATTAATAATACATCTATATATTTAATAAAGTGAGTGAGTACTTATTACTCATTAATTCCACACATATATCAATTCTATCATTTTATATTTTTAATAAAATAATTTAAAATATTTTTTGAAATATCAGTTTTTTAAAGAAGTTTAAACTGAGGGTATTTTGAAAACATATGCTATATTTACTATTATTACATAATTTAACTAATTTTTTTAATTTAATCAAAATAGTTAAACAAATTTTATATTAAGCAGGTGGAGTACCAAATTTGCAGCCAATGGAGGCCGCTAACATATAAACCGAAACACTACAACACAACTGAATCACACATTAGAGATATATTGTACTGTTTTTCTACCACAAATCTAGCGAGCGAGCAAGCAATAACAAAAATATTAGGAGTCACTTCACTGATAAACACGAAATATATGGTGCAACGAAAACGACCCATGCAACCACTTCAACTTGAAGATGCATCCGTCTGCGCCCCCCCCCCCCCACCCAATCACGTCCACAGCAGCACTCAAGGGCGTTTTGCTCTTTCCTCTTCCTGAAAAGCTGGGTTTTTCTCCCCTACTCTCGCGGTCATGATGCCTCCTAATGGCTTTCAGGTCGTCCCTCCAATACTTCCTTCTTGCTTTGTCAATTCATCATACTTCTTTTGGAAGATCTCTACATGCCTGGAGATTTTCTCCTCGATGAAGGGGCCTATGTTCTTAACTGCTGCAATATTTTCAGGAGTTGCGTAACTTCCTCTACCTCCTAGCCCATAAGCAACCGTTAGCTTTGCTAATAGAGAGGTCAGGTACTTGTTCCTTCTGGGGCTCATATTGATGAAGTAAGTGGGATCAACCAACTTGGCATACTTCCAGTGGAGCTCTGTTTTCTCCTTGGCAGGGTCATCTAAGACCGTTCTTATATCGTGGATCATCCTAACGGCCTCTTCGGTTTCAGGACTGCTGATCCATGTTAAGAACTGATCAAGAGTAATGAACTTCAGATGCTTCATGAGATCTACAGATAATCGATATGCCTGCATCCCTGACAACTCCAAATGCTGAAATATCACGAATCTCATCAACCCATATGCTCGAGAACTACGCTCTCTACTCAGCTTCAGTTCGGTGACCCCTAAGTAGTATGCCAGTGATCCTCGCATAGCATTGTAAATCATCAGTCCAGTCTTCACCTTGCTTGCCCACGAGATCGGAAACTGGAGACTTGCCAACCATGTGGATCTAGTACCATACATCTGTGGATATGCAGATTTTATCCTCACTAATGCCTTGGTTATATGCTCTTGATCTTTAACTGCTAGTCTCATCAACACCATGGCAAAATAACTTATAGCTCGTGCTTGGCTCTCACCGCTCTCTTTGCTGAGAGTGGGCTGGGCTTGTGTTATCGGATTGACCTCTACACTTTGAACATTCAGTTGCTGATATGATGAGCCAGGGATGGGTGATGTACCAGGGGTTCCCTTCAAGGTCCCTTCGATTGGAGCTGAATCCATCTCGATAATATCATTACCGGAAGGATCCTTTATGTTGAAGCCGATGTTCATGATTGTATACAAGTGTTCTTCAGAAAATGTCCCCTCTTTGAAACTCTTCTCCACTTCACTCCATTTTGTCACGATTGTGGTCTCTGTCAGCTTGCTGGGCTTGTAATAAACAACTTTCTTCAAGAAATCATCATGGCTGTACTCGGTTTGAGGTGGCTTATACCATATTTCCGGTATAAGGAGGTCATCTGGTATAAGGAGGTCATCTAATGTCAGGATGGTTTCCATGGAGGGCGGTGTCCGTGTTGCTGGCTGGAACTGGTCGGTGTTTCCAAGGCATACAATTCTATATATTTATAAGATTCAGAAATCAAATAAGCGAAACAAAATTATGCGAATATATTAGCTCCCCTCCCAATTATGAGCCTATTATGTTGTGTTCTGGGGAAAAAAAGAAAGAAAGAAAAAGAGAGTGTTTCCTTCACTACTAAGTTACGTGCCGCCCAATTATCACACCCGGGCCCACTTCATCCACGCCACAGCTTCCATGTAAGGAACAAAAAACCGGACTGGTCACTGAACTAGTTGAGACAGTGAGTTAAAGATCAGTGGATCAAATCAGGATCTAATTGGAGTCAGACCGGTCATATTAAAATAATATAATTTAATTAATAATAACAAAATATAACAATATTTATAAATAATAATTAGTAATAATTCATATTTAATTGTACCAATTAACATTACCAAAATACGCATCTATTTTAAATGTTAATTTTTTCATGTTATTTTTAGATGTCTGAGACAAAAATCTGATGCACTATGTTAAAATATATCTCTTTTTTTTTAAAAATTTTTTTTACTCTTGCTTCTCTCTTCTTTTTTCTTCTCTTTCCCACATGACCGCTCTTTATTTTTCCCTTCATAAGACGCATGGCAGCTTTCCTCTTTCTTCCTTGAACAACGAACAAGCAGGAATCACAATGGGGTAGCTTGCTCTTAAAGCACACATCACGGTTCCCCGTTCCCCTTTTCCAGCTAAAGTTTTTTTCGCCTCAGTATCTTCCTTCTTGTCTTCTAATCTTCTAGTTTCTCCTCCCTCTCAGTTTTTTCCCTTGCACAGCTTCAACAACAAATCAGTCTCTATGATGAAACCTGGGATGTTGAATCATCTTCTTATTTTTCTTCCATGCTTTTTAGTTTCCAGGCTAAAATGCTTCTTCACTTCATTTTTTAGCATATTCAAGAGTTCTCTTATAATAATGTTTGTTCAGCATATCTCTCTTTATCTTTCTCTTCCTCTTCCTTCTTTTTTTTCCTTTCCAGGCAAACCTTTTTTTTTCCCCAATTTGTACATTTTTAAAAGGCAACAAAGTTTAAACCGGGTAACCTACCCCAACAGGTGGTTACCCGGTTTAACACTGGTTAAACTGGTTTGTCACCAGTTTATTCCATCACCGGTCTAACAAGTGAACCTGACCAAACTGAACATCAATTCATCGGTTTTTCAGTTGAACCGGCCGGTCCGGTCTTTTTTTTAATCATGTTCCTGCATCTTGTGTACCGCATACATGAGTGAGGATATATGAATCTTTATTATTTTTTTAATCACAAATTCACAATCCTTTTTCAGTGATACAACATGTATTAATTTTCATAAGAAAACGATGATTTTCACGTCACCGCATCGCATAATGGCACTATTTTTTAACTTCATTTTTACACCTGCCCCGAGTTTAATATTAAATTTGATCATAAAATGGAAAAAAAAGAAGAAGAAGTTAAGGGGCATCATTATCTTCAAATATTTTCTCGAACTAGTCTCCTTAAAATATTTTGTATTACATTTAACACCTTGAAATATTTTTTTAAATACGTTTAATACTGTGAAGTATTTTTTTGTGTGTATCTAGTACCTTAAAATATTTTTTTAGATGCGTCTAGTATCAAAAAAAATTTTGCACATCCCAAAAGGCAAAAAAATTACTTAAGGGTGTTGAACGCACCTAAAAAATATTTCAGAGTGTTGGATGTATCACAAAATACATTGAGATATTAGATGCACTTGAAAAAATATTTCAGAATGTTGGATGTGCCTTAACCCAAATAAAAATATAATTATTTAATTAGATTTAGCCCAAATAAAAGGGAAAATTGCATTGAGGTTTTATCAAAGAGAATTAAATATAAAAAAAAGCTCTTTGAAGTCATCAAATTAATCTAAAGTCTCAAAAGACCTCATTACAAGAGATTTTACTTATTCTATTATTAGATCGCTCTCATCTTTTTTTCTTTTTAAAAATACACATTGACAATTAAAAAGGTAGTTGTTACCAACTTAAAGTTAACAACTATCGCAACAATTATATTAACAACCCATATATTAAATCTTTGTGATATGTTAGAAAAATATGTTGTTAATACCTATTGCAATAATTACTAGTCGTTGCACCTTAAATTGTTGACGATTGTCTTTTTAGTTGTCAATTTATACTTAAAAAAATGAGAGCAATTTAATAATTAAATAAGTGAAATATCTTGCAACGAGAGTCCTTGAAATTTCACATTAATTTGATAATTTCAAGAGATTTTTTATTTAATTATTATTTTTATTTAGTTCTTTTGGATGTTACCTTAATGCAAATTTTTCCAAATAAAAACGACACAATTAACATCGCGCACCAAAAGCAAGCCCCTCCAAAACCAGAGATTTGTTCCTTTCTATTTTAAGATGGGCCTAGGTTCCAAGAGAATAGAAGAACTCTTCTTGGAGGCCCAAAAGTAGTTTCATTGTTGTTCAGAGTTTTCCCTAGAACGTCGGCAATGTCGAAATTTTAGACTCCCGGCAATCTTCGCGGCTCTCAGGTCCCAATCCAGAATCCCCAGACATCCTCGTTAAACATTGAACATAACGACGGCGAATGTAACAAAGGTAACATCCTCTTCTTTCCCTGACCCACTCTCTTTCTTTCAATGTCTATTTTTCTTTTCACTCTGACTTTTGCACAGGCGCACTGCAAGTCAACGCTCCTGGCTCCATCCCCCAAACACAGGTATCCTCCATGCTCCAGTTATGATTTTTCAGCGGCCTCATTTCACTGTCCGCTCTATTAATTTTTGCACTTTCTCTTCATACTCTGATTTCCCACTTTATTTCTTCCGCCTCATCGACTCGAACTAATTCTAATGTTTCAGTTTTGAGTCGAATTCAAGTAAATTGGGGAAATAATTTGTTCGCCACTAGATTTATTCTAAACCAAAGTAAATAAAAAAATGGTGGTTGAAGAAGTAAACGGGACCGACTAGACCAGTAGGCAATTAAATTGTGTTTCGTTGTTGGGTGGAATGTGAGGAACGTGACTTATTTTTAGTCAATTTCAAATGCAGTGATGTTCCATTACATTAGCAACAGCAGCTCTCTGCATTTTGTTTCATCTTCGACCTTAGGCACTAGCCGTTACGTGATCCTTAAAATCCACTAATGCTATTGCGGTGGATGTGGAGTTCAGCAAAACATATTTCCCTAGAGTTTGCGAAACAAGTAAAACTTGTATTTGGCTCCCAGATGTGGCCCTTATAATTGGAACTTGGAAAGAGCGGTGGGTTGATGGTCACTTCGTGCTCGGCTTCCGTTTTCTCTTCCTTTTTGTAATTTCTAATATCTTCCATCATAGCTAGATAATCAAATTTTGATTACACTTGCTTTTGAAATGAACTGAAGGCCTGGTCTGACTTTTGGCAGGTCGTTACTTGGTGTTTTTATCTGATAATTTGTTTGCACGAGGAGCGCAACTTGCATGCAGAAATTAGAGAAAGCCCATACTAAAGGGGATGGATCCAAGTCCCTGGCAGAGACGCTGGCGAGATGGAAACAATATAACGCCCAGATTGATTCTTGCAATGACGCAGATAAGCCAATTCGGAAAGTTCCTGCCAAAGGATCAAAGAAGGGATGTATGAAAGGTAAAGGAGGGCCCGAGAACTCTCGTTGTAACTATAGGGGCGTGAGGCAGAGGACATGGGGCAAGTGGGTCGCTGAAATTCGAGAGCCAAACAGAGGAAATAGGCTCTGGTTGGGCACATTTCCCACTGCCATTGGAGCTGCTCTTGCCTATGATGAAGCAGCAAGAGCAATGTATGGTTCTTTAGCTCGCCTTAACTTTCCCAATGTTTCAGTCTCCAATTTTTCTAATGAATCTTCAAGAGATGCACCAGTTGCAAGTCAATCTGATTCTAAAGTGCCAGCTGAGTCTGTGACATCCCCGATCAATTCCGGCTTTGTTGAGTTGGACAGTGCTGACAAGAAACCTCTTCCCTTGAATGTAAAAGTTGAGGAAGGGGAAGTTGAATTGAGGATCAATTCATCTGCGCTTTCATGATGTATATTATGCACATTTATATTTGGATGTGTCTAGAAATCATAGCTTCTGCACCCGGTGGTTAACATAGGATGAATGAGTTTTGATATTTGTACCTGGAACTTGCTGTTGTAGAATGTAAACTATCCAAAATTTCTAAGCTACACTGGATTCCAGCCCCTTTTCTTAACGCGAAATAAAATTACTTTCTCAAGTGGCTATTCATGCAGCCCGAACTGGATAACGTTTGACCCAAAGAAAAGGGAAGAATGAATTGCTTGAGTATACATGAGGTGGTTGTATAGGAGTGCAATAGTACCTTTTTCAGTGAAACTTGAGACTGAAGCGAAGCTGGAAAGTGAGAACGTGCAAGTGTTTGTGCAAAGGAGGTTGAAGAACAAGGAATATGAAATTGTGAATTTTGGAAGCTTAGCTTGCAAAAGGAGGAAGGGGTTAATGGCAACGAAGGACAATCAGCAAAGAGAGATACGGTCTCCTCTCACTACTTCAAACCAATTTTAAGGTAACTACTTAGCATTGCGCGGTGGAATCTGAGTAGCTTATCATTAATGGGAAACCAAATGATCGCGTGAGAGACAGGGAAAGCGCCTATTTAAATTGAATTAGCTAAGAGCGATCAGATTGGTTTGCAATCACGAGCATCATCCGAGGTTATATCATTGAGTGCACAATGGCTGGCAACCTTAGAAGTTGCGTCAACGTGAACAACCGACGTACCGTGGTTGTAGCTGCATGGTATTTTGACTTTTTTTAGCCTCGGAGTTCGTTGAAATCTTCCCCTGATTGGGACATTATCTTCGTTGACCGGAGCAGCGCTTCATTATTATAATTTATAGACTCACCAGCTGGCCTCTGCTCTGCCGCCCCAAGATTCTGCACAAAATCCCTCCGCCCTCCTTTCGACTTATTCCATTGATACTCCCTCTAGTCCTAGTGCAACGTTAATCAATTTCACAATTCTTAAGAAGTGCCATTTGAGACATCCATAAGCATATTTGGAAACTTTGTTCTAATGAAAGAATAATCCAACATAAATAAAATTATGCTTTAAAAAAAAATGAAACGAGTGGTATTTTAGAGATAGATAAATAAATTTGCCATTCACAAAAGATATTTTGGTGAAATTCATATTACATTTTCAATTTTTTACGCTGACTTCGGAAATGATTTATAAGCATAATTAATTTAATTCCTTAATCTTCCAACAATCATTCATAAGGTTTGACAGAGGCAAGGGCAGGTAACCTCATGTCACTTCACAAATTAATGCGAACTACTTTCCTGATAAATGAATAACTGGTACCCACTCTCCTTTACAGCCTTCTAGCTTTGACGATGACGCGGTCAAATGACCGAAATACCAGTCTTATCACCTTCCTGAATTGATTTATGCACCTGCTAATTACCGGTTTTGTATTAAAATGTAGTACCCAGTGACAACCCGTCTGTTTTTTTCCTCTAAACTCGGGGGAAATTAGGATTGGATCACTTTTCTCAGAAGTCTTGATCAGTTGAAAAGCCGAGCAAAACTTCATGTTTGAATTTGAAGACACAGCTAGTGGGGAAGCTGTTCATAGTTAATCCCAAAACCAAACTCAAGCCCTTTTCACAGCTCACTTATAATGCATGGGACCCATTTCTCTGCTATAAAACGCACATCAGATGCAACCTCCTCCACAAGAAATTTGAACCTACTACAGGTTCCCTGGCAAAATCTCGCCTGTGCTTCGTTTCACACTAATCCTCTCAAAAGCTCAAGTCCTGAAACTCGGTTTTGTCCCGAAGCATCCTGCATCAGGCATAACCAATATAAACTTCTTAGTTCGAACTCCATAATGAGGAGCAGGCTTGGTTGGGTATTTCTTCTAGCTGCTTTAATATGGGTGCTTCAGGCCAAGGCAGATGAGTCTGAGTCGGCAGGGCTTAAAACAGCGACAGGAGTTGAACAGCATTACAAGACTGATAAAACTGCTGATCAGCCAGTTGCTGGGGCTACAGAGTCGTCACAAGCAGCTGAAGCTCCAATTATTAGACGGCTGGGAAAGCATCATTCTACAGACAAGTCTATGGCCGGTGGAGGTGTCATTATAGGTGGCCTTGTTACTGCCGTGTTTGCTGCAGTTTTCTGCTACATAAGGGTCACTGGAAGAAAGGACGCTGCTCACTGACCTTCCCTTGCACACTTTCTTCACATTTAGTCCAGGAAGCAAAACACTGATTTTAGAAACAAGGACGTTAAGAGTGCCATCACAAAATCATATTTCTGATCATTGTTTACCATACGTTGTTAATATAAAGTTGAGATTCATGTTCCCTGTTTTCCTTTATCTTCTCTGCAAGTGAGTTTGCCCTCGTCTAATATTTACTTTGACTGCTACATTCTCAATCCTCTTGTTTGTTTTAGTTCTCCAAGATGCCGGGAATTGGGAGATGGGAGACTAGTGCTCTTTTACCCCAGTTAGCTGTTTCCATTACAGTTTACAAATATCTAATTTTGAGGCTTCTGCCAAAATAGGAATATAATTTTGGTTGAGCACAAAGGTTCTACAAGTTCGCAATACAGCCAGCTGCTTGTGAATTATGAGTTGTGACTGACGGTTGTAGCATCCGCTATTGCGGTAATTAACCACTGCTAATAATAATACTCCCCTTGTCCTGTTTCAACATGTTTCACACAGATTAAAAAAATTTTTTAAATTTTGTTAACTCTCATTTAAAATTTAATAAATTTTTAATTTTATCCTTATTTAATATACATTTTATCTCATACAAACAAAGTCAACACAATAATAAATAAAGGGTAAAATTATACATCTATATAAAAAATTTCTCTCAATATCTTATAAATAAGATCAAAAAATATTTCTTATAAATAAGATGGATAAGTAATAATTTCAGAAGCATTTATTATTATTTAATTATGACTTTTCAACACAATCAATGACGTAGAACTTTACAGTGTGCACTGGGTGGATCATTTGTACTTCAGTCTTTCAGACTACCTGTACAAACAAGACTGTGACCAAGTCTCGTTTCTCTATTTTTCCCGCCAGAGAAACAGAACAAACAACTCATCAGAAAATTAAACCCGCGGCTCCTTCTGCTACATTTCCCTGATAGTATCTTCATCGAGGTTCAATGGCTTCCTGTTGTACGCGTTGGTGTTCAGTCTACTTTCTCCTCTCCGTAACACTGGCGATAATGGCGATTTCCATGGCGGGGCATTTTATTTCGAGCAACTCAGACCAAGAAGCCATCTTGTTTGCCCATGAAGTCTCAGTGAATGCCTCCAATGCCCTCCGACGATCGGGATTCAATGTTATGGCTGACCTTTTCCAACGGTCTCCTCCATTCTTCCTTCCTCCGCAGAACTCAACCTTGTTTGCCATCAGAGACTCTGCTCTCAGGAACACCTCTCTCCCTCCATCGCTATTGAGAAAGATCCTTCAGTTCCATACCTCTACCTCCATGGCTTCGATGGAAGACCTGTTGGAGAAGCCCCAAGGGAGTTGCATTCCAACCCTGTTTCGTCACAAGAATGTAGCGATCACCAAGGTAGATCCGAGAGAAAGATTAGTCGAGATCAATCACGCGTTGATATCAAGCCCTGATATGTACCTGGGAAACCAAATTGCAATTCATGGGGTTCTTGCACCATTTTCTTCCGTCGATTTTCAGGATTTGAGCAAGGGCTGGGAGTTTGTTCCCTCGGCTTCTTGTCGTTCGAACTCTGGACAATATTCTGCGTTTTATGAATCCGAGGACAAGGTTGGCTGGAACCGGATTGTTCAGTTGCTCAGCTCAAACGGGTATGCTTCGTTTTCGATTGGATTGCATTCTGTTCTTGAGCGGATACGAACAGATTCAACGAGTTTTGAATCTGTCACAATCTTGGCTCCTCCAGATTTGGCATTACTGGGGAGTCCATCATCTTTGCTTGACAGGGCTGTGAGGCTACATATACTGCCACAAAGACTGACATACAGAGAACTCGCTTCACTCCCGACTAGGACTCTGGTGAAGACACTCATTTCTGACGAATATCTTGAAATTGAAGGAGTTCCAGATTTCATATCAATGTTGGTCATCAACGGTGTGGAAATTGTGGCGCCTGACATTTCAATTTCTGACAAGTTCGTAATTCATGGAATTTCTGAAGCTTTGAAGATGGATGCGCTTATCACCACATGAAGATGGAAGGTCAACGGTTGGCCAAGATGTCTATACACACACAAGGACCTGGGGGGAAACAAATTGATTCTCTCTTCTTTACACATGTAGATATTTTCAATTCATTGAAACGTTTCCTAGTTGAGGGAAGTTAGGTTGGATCAAGTTTCCCTTGCGGTATCCGGGGAAAAAGCGGTTAATATCAAATGCAACTGTAAGTACCTCAACAGTCTAATAATCTTTGAGTTCGAACGAAGTTTATTACTCTCAGAGTTCCAATTCTCGTTCTGCATCATGAAAATAGTCTCATGAACAGTCAATACGGTAGTGGAGTTAGGTACGATCAAATTCCAAATAACAGCCGGGCCATCTTGTTTTTTTTTTTTTGGTAAACAAGAGGGCAGGAGCCCAAAAACTAAAACAGCAAACTAATGGGGATTATATCCCAAACACTCATCTTCAAACAAGGTCCTCAAATGAGGAGGACACGAATCAAAAAGAGAGGAGTTAGATAAGCCTCCTTTTGCCAACGAATCTGCAAGTTGATTCTGCTCCCTTGGGATGTTCCGTATTTCCAGATCCCAGTCATTCTTCATGAACTCTCTTATTTGGAGACAAAGTAGGCTCTCCGTATTGATGCCTTTTTTCTTCAACAAATCAATTGATATTTTGGAATCAGATTCCAAAATCACCTTCTTGAACCCAAGATCCCAGGCTAATTTAATTCGAGAGACGATGGTCGTATACGTGGACTCCGTCGGTGGACGTAGCCATCCTCTCATGGCCTATTTTGAAAAGGCCCAAATCCGAATATGTCTTCAGAAATTGAAGTCTCGTTGATGGATTAAAGGTGGAGAGTGGAGACACGAGTTGTCAATTATCTGGCGCATATTATTTTGCCTTTTTTTTTTTCAGGGCAACACATTTTATTTAATTTTCTTCTCAACAGATCATTAGTACTTTTATCATGATAATGATTAAAACATATTAAAACGTGATTTTTTTTATATATTATTTATTCTACAACAAACTCTTGCTGATCATATTTATTAATGTTTTTTATCTACTTATTTTAATTTAATTGGACAAATGTATACTCCTTAGCTCTTATTTATATAACACTTTCAATATATTTTACACAGACCAAGAAAAATTTTAAAATGCATTAGCTTTCTATTAAAATATAACAATTTTTTAACTTTACTCATATTTAATATGTACACCTTTCAAAAGAGATAGCTACCTACACTATAATAAGTAAAAGACAAAATAGTTTATTTACGCTGAAAATTTAATGAGATGAATTATAAATAGGATAAAAAAACATTCTCTTTCTGTCTTATAAATAATAGGAGAGGGTACAACGCATATAAGACCAAATACGTAAGTCTTCTCCTATTGATTTGGGATACTGAGGAATCCACTCTCCTTTGTGTGTGTATATATTATTCGTGCTCCGAAATAAAAAAATAGGGACTGGAAACTCGTATTGACATCTCAGCCCCTTTTAATTAGAACTTGTAAATAAGAATTAAGAATTACAGAAATGCAGGTACCGAGTCTTCAGAGTAATTTGATGAGTTTCGTGATCTACAAAACAGAAAAATTCAAGTCTTAACAAACTTTGGATCCCATAACCGAGTTTGCTCCTTGAAAAGTTCAAATCTGAGCGACTCAAAGCATAAAGAAACGAAGCAAAGGAGGGGAGAGGAAATGCAATTAATGCATCCATGGAAACGAGATCGACAAAACGCAGGAGGATTTCTGAGTTATTGGAGAATGACGACGTCGAAACTAAGATCGATCGCCTCAGTGATCTTCCCGATGCCCTCTTCACCAAATCTGTCTCCTTCTCCCCATCAAAACCGTTGCACAAACCAGTGTTCTATCAAAGAGATGGAGGTCCCTTTGGATCACCTATCCCGATCTCGACTTCACGACTCTCGAATCCTTGCGCGTTTCTTCAATCAAACACTTGGAGCCTCATCTTTTGACCGCCACTCAATCGCGTATCATCAGCCAAGTTCTCTCTATTCGTGACAAAAACGCGGACATTAGGGTTCTTCGTTTTCGTGCCACCATAAGTTTCTCCCTATTAAATAGTTTAATCCGTAACGCCATCAGGCAGAACGTTAGACAGCTTGAAGTCGAGGTGGGTACAAAAGATTATTTCAACTTTCCCAGGTGTGTGATTGGTAGTGAAAGTTTAAGGGTATTGAAATTAAAATCGCGTTATCCAGGTTTTCGCTTGCCTCCGGCTTCTATTGTGAAGGATGGCTTCAAGTCTCTCCAAACATTGTCTCTCTCTCTTGTTATTTTGTACAACCAACCATTTCTCTCTGATTTGTTTTCTGATTCGTCATTTCCATCCCTAAAGAAGTTGCGCCTTCGTGCGTGCGTTGGATTGAAATCCCTTCATGTTGGCTGTCGAGTTCTCGAAGATTTGAGCTTAAAAAACTGTTTTCATCTGCAAAGTTTGGACGTGTCATGTGCAATACTAGAAAAGCTTAGAGTAGTGGATTGTTTCAATTCGTATAGCGAGAAGAGCTGGGTAAGGATTAATGCACCGAGGCTTCAACATTTAATTTGGGATTACAATAGAGTGACTGACATGACGATTATTGAGCATTCGAAATTTCTGCGTGAGGCCTCAATAGGTTTCTTCATATTACCTAAAGAATTTAGCATGGGCAAGCTTTTAAGTGTCCACAATTTGTTGTCTGGACTATCTCTGGCTCATTCCTTGACTCTCGAAAGTCAGTCCGTTGAGGTAATTTTTGACATTAATTCTCTTTGGGCATAAATTAGCCAAGTCTTAATTTTCTATTTTTCTTAACTCTTTTATGTACGTATGAGCTAGTGTGCATATAAACCAACTTTAGGTTAATTAGCTTCTATCGACAAAACTGGTTCTTTGTCTATGATAACTTACAAGATGTGGCTATATAAATTGGAGAGAAAACAGCTATAGCTAGCCAAAGTGACCGGAAGCGTTAGATGATATAATTTAATTTGTTTGGCCCATAATTCATCATATATATTTTTTATTTTTTAATATTCTTACATTCCTCTATTC